>NC_059465.1:43123336-43150836 GCF_905237065.1 Salmo salar | reverse complement strand
TTGGGGTATCTGTACTTTAATTTACTATTTATATTTTTGACAACTTTTACTTTTTCCTTCACTACATTCCTAAAGAAAATAATATACTTTATACTCCAAAAGTACTCGTTATATTTTGAATGCTTAGCAGGACAGGAACAAAATCCCTCGTCATCCCTGCTGCATCTGATCTGTCAGACTCACTAAACACAAAATGCTTTGTTTGTAAATTATGGCTGACTGTGCCCCTAGCTATCCGTACATTTAAAACAAGAATATGGTGCCGTCTGGTTTGCTTAATATAAGGCATTTGAAAAGATTTATACTTTTACTCTTGATACTTAACCATATTTTTGCAATTACATTTACTTTTGATACTTAAGTACATTTAAAACCAAATACTTTTAGACTTTTACTCAAGAAGTATTTTACTGGGTGACTTTCACTTTTACTTGAGTCATTTTCTACTAAGGTATCTTTACTTTTACTCAAGTATGACTTTTGGGTACTTTTTTCACCACTGGGTGGGTGTGGGGGGGCTTTAAGAGGGGGTTGTGTTGGTACAAGGGTTAACATCTGAGAGACCTCCCCCCGTTTAAACCCTCGAACACCCCCCACCCCCCACCCACCACGAGGCCATCTTTCCTCTGCACTCCTGAGTATGTTTTTGTGTGTGTGTCAAATCAAATCAAATGAAATAAAAAATAAATAAAAAAATCGTTAAAACAACAGGTGTAGACTCACGGTGAAACATTTACTTACGGCCCTTCCCAACAGTGTTCATAATAACAACACGAGTTTGTAACGGTTACGTGACTACAGACGCTGGGAGACGGGAAGCAAGTACAGGGTGAGGATTTAATAATAAATAGACACGAAACTAAACAAAGAACAGCATCTGGACAAGAGAAACAAAACAACATCAACGCAGACACGGGGAATGAAACTGAGGAAGTGACAGATATAGGGGAGGCAATCAATGACGTGACCGAGTCCATGTGAGTCCAATGAAGCGCTGGCGCGCGTAACGATGGTGACAGGTGTGCGTAATGACCTCGATCGCCAGAGAGCGGGAGAGAGTAAAGAAAACTTGGCTATATACATATACGAGGTCGAAGTAGATATGTACATATAGGTAGGGTTAAAGTGACTAGGCAACAGATTTGATAATAAACAGTAGCAGTGGGGGGGGGGTGTGCTCGGCCTTTCACTTCCTGTTGTCCACGATCAACTCCTTTGTCTTACTGACGTCGGGGGAGAGGTTGTTGTCCTGGCACCAGACTGCCAGGTCACTGACCTCCTCTCTATAGGCAGTCTCATCGTCGTCGGTGATTAGCAAACTTAATGAAGGTGTTGGAATCGTGCAAGGCCACCCACTCGATTAGATGGCGTTTAGCTTGTCTGATTGGCTCGCATTAATGTGCAACTCGTGGCTGGGTTTCCCTTTGTAATCCATGAAAGATTGAAAGCCCTGCCACATCCGACGAGCGTCAGAGTAGTAGGATTTGATCTTAGTCTTGTATTGACGCTGCGTATTTGATGATTCGTTTGGAGGGCGTAGTGGGATTTCTTATATGAGTCCAGGTTAGTGTCCTGCTCCTTGAAAGCGGCAGCTGTAGCCTTTTGCTCAGTGAGGATGTTGCCTGTAATCCATGGCTTCTGGTTGGGATATGTCGTTCCGTCACCGTGGGGACGACGTTGTCGATGCACTTATTGATGAAGCCGGTGACAGATGTGGTGAACTCCTCAAATGCTATTGGATGATTCCCGGAACATATTCCAGTCTGTGCTAGCTAAACAGTCCTGTAGCTTAGCATCCACTTCATTGGACCACTTCTGTATTAGAAAGCGCATCACTGGTACTTCCTGTTTGAACTTTTGCTTGTAAGCAAGAATCAAGGGGAGGGTGATTCTGTGTATAAAGAAGATCTAGAGTTCTGTTGCCTCTAGTGACATGCTGGTAAAAATGAGGTAATACAGATTTCACTTTTCATGCATTAAAATCACCGGCCACTAGGAGCGCGGCCTCTGGATGAGCATTTTTCTTGCTGGTTTTAATATGGCCTAAAACAGCTGGTTGAGTGCAGTCTTATTGCCAGCATTGGTTTGTGGTGGTAAATAGACAGCTATGAAAAATATAGATGAAAACTCTCTTGGTAAATAGTATGGTCTGCAGCTTGAGGTAATCTAACTCACGCATGCAAAAACTCGAGACTTCCTTTAACATTTCAGATCGCACACCAGTTGTTGTTACGAAAGAGACCCCTCCCCCTTTCTCAGTTTACCCTTTAGGCTACCGTCCGATCGATCGACGAATGGAAAAGCCAGCAAGGTGTAATATTATCCATGTCCTTTGTTCAGCCACAACTCAGCGAAACACAACAGATATAAGAGTTCTTCTGATAGGCTGATAGGATAGTAGCAGACAGAGCAGACAGAGCTCGTCCAGTTTGTTCTATAGTGATTGGTACGTTCGCCAAACAAAACAATGGCGGTATAGATGCTCGACTGACGTAGTCTATATCATGATGCTCGACTGACGTAGTCTAAATCATGATGCTCGACTGACGAAGTCTAAATCATGATGCTCGACCGACGTAGTCTAAATCATGATGCTTGACTGACGAAGTCTAAATCATGATGCTCGACTGACGAAGTCTAAATCATGATGCTCGACTGACGTAGTCTAAATCATGATGCTCGACCGACGTAGTCTAAATCTGTCACGAATTATGTCGTGGTGTTGCAGGGAAGACCAAAATGCAGCGGGTATATGGATACTCATTCTTTTAATTCACAAAAAGAGTAAAGCATCCACAGAAAAAACAAAACAATAAATGATACTCACAACTAACAACATTGTGGCAGGCTCAACAAGCAGTGCTCACAAACACTAGACAGGAAACAATCTCCCACAAATGACAAACACACCCTAATATATGGGACTCTCAATCAAAGGCAAAGAGAAAACACCTGCCTTCAATTGAGAGTCCCAACCCCAATTAATCAACCATAGAAACACACTCACTAGACTCCACATAGAAATACATAAACATAGACCATAAACCAAAAACCCGGAAATACTAAATCAAACGCCCTTTTACCAAAACACCACCCTGAACCACATAAAACAAATACCCTCTGCCACGTCCTGACCAAACTACAATGACAATTAACCCTTATACTGGCCAGGACGTGACAAAATGTCAGGGATTTCTTCGTCGTCAGACGATATGGCGAAATCATCGTCGGAAAATGAGGACCAATATGCAGCAGAGTTGAGATAGTTCATTTTGAACGTTTAATAAACTCAAAGATGAACATACAAAAATAACAAAACGAACTCACGATATACTGACAGTCCTGTTAGGCTCACACACGCTAAACACGAAACAATCTCCCACAAATACACAGACAAACACACCCAACTAATATAGGACTTCCAATCAAAGGCAACACCACACAGCTGCCTTCAATTGGAAGTCCACCCCAATTAACCAAACATAGACATACAACTAACTAGATCAACATAGAAATACGTAAACAAGGAACAGTGCCCAAAAAATCCCGGAATACTTAAATCAAATGCCCCTTTTAGAAAAAACACCACCCCGAACCACATAAACCAAATACACTCTGCCACGTCCTGACCAAACTACAATAACAATTAACCCTTAAACTGGCCAGGACGTGACAGTACCCTCCCCCCTAAAGGTGCTAACCCCGGAAGCACCTCAAAAATAACAAAAACCCCAAACACAACAAAAAATCCCCCTAAACTAAAGGGAGGGAAGGGAGGGTGGCTGCCGTCAACGACGGCACTGTACTACACCCCCCCTCCAATACCCACCTATATCTGGAGGTGGCTCTGGTTCTGGCAGTTCCGGGCAGACGACCCACCCCGGCAGCTCCGGGTAGACGGGCCACTCGGGCTGGGCCGGAGGACAGTCGGGCCACTCTGGCAGACCCGGAAGACAGTCGGGCAACTCTGGCATACTCGGAAGACAGTCGGGCCACTCTGGCAGACCCGGAAGACAGTCGGGCCACTCTGGCAGGTCGCCGGAAGACAGTGTCTGGCATCGCCGGCCAGTCTGGCACGACCCGGGCAGTCTGGCCACTCTGGCATCGCCGGGCAGTCTGGCCACTCTGGCATCGCCGGGCAGTCTGGCCACTCTGGCATCTCCGGGCAGTCTGGCCACTCTGGCATCTCCGGGCAGTCTGGCCACTCTGGCAGCTCCGGGCAGTCTGGCCACTCTGGCATCTCCGGGCAGTCTGGCCACTCTGGCAGCTCCTGACTAGTGGGCAGTTCGGGCGACTCTTGACTGACGGGCAGTTCGGGCGACTCTTGACTGACGGGCAGTTCGGGCGACTCTTGACTAACGGGCAGTTCGGGCGACTCTTGACTGACGGGCAGTTCGGGCGACTCTTGACTGACGGGCAGTTGGGGCGACTCTTGACTGACGGGCAGTTCGGGCGACTCTTGACTGACGGGCAGTTCGGGCGACTCTTGACCGACGGGCAGTTCGGGCGACTCTTGACCGACGGGCAGTTCGGGCGACTCTTGACCGACGGGCAGTTCGGGCGACTCTTGACCGACGGGCAGTTCGGGCGACTCTTGACCGACGGACAGTTCGGGCGACTCTTGACCGACGGACAGTTCGGGCGACTCTTGACCGACGGGCAGTTAGGTGACTCTTGACTGACGGGCAGTTCGGGCGACTCTTGACCGACGGGCAGTTCAGGTGACTCTTGACTGACGGGCAGTTCTGGCGACTCTTGACTGACGGGCAGTTCTGGCGACTCTTGACTGACGGGCAGTTCTGGCGACTCTTGACTGACGGGCAGTTCTGGCGACTCTTGACTGACGGGCAGTTCTGGCGACTCTTGACTGACGGGCAGTTCTAGCGACGTCGGACTGGGATGACACTCTTGAAGCCTGGTGCGTGGTGCTGGTACTGGACGTACCAGACTGGGAACACGCACCTCCAGGCTAGTGCGGGGAGCGGGAACAGGACGAGTCGGACTGGGCTGACGCACTTCCGGGTCCGCACGAGAGACAGGAGCTGGAAACCCAGGGCTATGGAGGCGCACAGGTGGTCTTGATCTTACCTCCTGCACAACCCGTCCTGGCTGGATGGAACTAGTAGCCCTGTACGAGTGGGGTGCTTGTACAGGGCGGACTGGGCTGTGCAGGGGCCTGATGTTAGCCGTGCGTAGAGCGGGAGTTGGGTAGCCTGGTCCTCGGAGGCGTACCGGCGACCAGATGCGCTGCGCAGGCATCCTCCTACCAGGCTGGATGCCCGCTCTAGCACGGCACCTGCGAGGGGCTGGAATAACGCGCACCGGACTGTGCGTGCGTATGGGTGAGATAGTGTGCTCCTCAGCGAAACATGGCGCTCTCCACCTCATACGCTCCTCCATATAACCACGGGTAGCTGGCTTCTGGCTCTTCCTTGGCTTAGCCAAACTACCCGTGTGCCCCCCCCCAAAAAATTATTGGGGGTGCCTCTCGTGCTTCAACGCCAGTCGCGTTCCTCGGTAACGTTCCCGGTCCTTACCCGCCTTTCTCCATGGGCCCTCTCCGGCCATAACTTGCTCCCATGTCCATCTCTCCCGTTTGTCCATTTCAAAATCCCTCTGCTCCTTCCTCTGCTGCTTGGTCCTGGTTTGGTGGGAGATTCTGTCAGGGGATTTCTTCGTCGTCAGACGATATGGCGAAATCATCGTCGGAAAATGAGGACTAATATGCAGCAGAGTTGAGATAGTTCATTTTGAACGTTTGATAAACTCAAAGATGAACATACAAAAATAACAAAACGAACTCACGATATACTGACAGTCCTGTTAGGCTCACACACGCTAAACACGAAACAATCTCCCACAAATACACAGACAAACACACCCAACTAATATAGGACTTCCAATCAAAGGCAACACCACACAGCTGCCTTCAATTGGAAGTCCACCCCAATTAACCAAACATAGACATACAACTAACTAGATCAACATAGAAATACGTAAACAAGGAACAGTGCCCAAAAATCCCGGAATACTTAAATCAAATGCCCCTTTTAGAAAAAACACCACCCCGAACCACATAAACCAAATACACTCTGCCACGTCCTGACCAAACTACAATAACAATTAACCCTTAAACTGGCCAGGACGTGACACAAAATCATGATGCTCGACCGACGTAGTCTATATCATGATGCTCGACTGACGTAGTCTAAATCATGATGCTCGACTGACGTGGTCTAAATCATGATGCTCGACCGACGTAGTCTAAATCATGATGCTTGACCGACGTAGTCTAAATCATGATGCTCGACTGACGTAGTCTAAATCATGATGCTCGACCGACGTAGTCTAAATCATGATGCTCCACCGACGTAGTCTATATCATGATGCTCGACTGACGTGGTCTAAATCATGATGCTCGACTGACGTGGTCTAAATCATGATGCTCGACCGACGTAGTCTAAATCATGATGCTCGACTGACGTAGTCTATATCATGATGCTCGACCGACGTAGTCTAAATCATGATGCTCGACCGACGTAGTCTATATCATGATGCTCGACCGACGTAGTCTAAATCATGATGCTCGACTGACGTAGTCTAAATCATGATGCTCGACCGACGTAGTCTAAATCATGATGCTCGACCGACGTAGTCTAAATCATGATGCTCGACCGACGTAGTCTAAATCATGATGCCGCCTCGCTTGCCTCTCTTTCGCCGGTCGCTTCCTGTTTAGAGTCCCGGAGGATCAGGGTCCAGTCCAGAGGTGCTGACTCGTTGAATTAGAAATCTTCATCATGCCTGTGTTCGTGTGACGAGGGGATTAACTGCTGGTTAATAGAGTCCAAAGGACAGCTGTCCGCTACCAAACACATTTTGTTGTTGCTAAGTGAAAGGAACGCTCTAATTTGCTAATTAAGACTCCTTCCTGGTAACAGGGTTGCCCCTTTTCCCTTCCCTGCAGATTAGGGCTGATTGTGGTTCAAGGCCAAAATACAGATTTACAGACGTTGGTTTATAGAGTTTGTCAACTCGGTTTGCAGCGGTGTGTCTTTTCAATCTCTAGACCAATCAATTGACAGAGGTGTTATAGCCTGGGTGCCAGTCTTTTTGTGTTAATACTAGCAGAAACAGACTAGCACCCAGGCTAGAGGTATGAGACTTTGGACTTGTATAATTTTTTTGTATTAAACCTTGGTTTTATTGAACTGTTAATGATAGTAAGACAGGATAGATCTCCCGTTGTAGACCACTCATTAGGAGCATTATAATTCCATGTCATCACATTTGTAAAGTCAATTCTCATTTAAAGTTGGGTGCAGACAGACAGTCAATGCCACTCCAAATGTCAATGCTAAAGTCAATGTCAATGTAACTTGTCTACTGTAAACTCCTTGCCGTACAAATGACCCTGGTGGCATCAATCTAATTAACATGTAACGACTAATGCAAACCCATTACAGATTCAAATATAACACAAACATTATTATATTAACCTCCAAATATATGCTAATTCTATCAACATAATTAATTTAATCAATTTGAAAGTGAGGGTAATTATGAATAATTAATATCAAAAACGTTATTTAAATATTCATATTGGTTAAAGGAATATATCTCTAATACATCTCTGATAAGCAGTGGCTGTCTGGATGTTAACAGAGTCATGTACTTACAGAGTCGAGACATTGAAGCTTCTGCATTATGATGCATTACCATGACACTACAACATTCTATAACAGCCATGTTAGAACCCCATTAACATGACACTACAACATTCTATAACAGCCATGTTAGAACCGCATTAACATGACACTACAACATTCTATAACAGCCATGTTAGAACCCCATTAACATGACACTACAACATTCTATAGCAGCCATGTTAGAACCCCATTAACATGACACTACAACATTCTATAACAGCCATGTTAGAACCCCATTAACATGACACTACAACATTCTATAGCAGCCATGTTAGAACCCCATTAACATGACACTACAACATTCTATAACAGCCATGTTAGAACCCCATTAACATGACACTACAACATTCTATAACAGCCATGTTAGAACCCCATTAACATGACACTACAACATTCTATAACAGCCATGTTAGAACTTCATTAAATGACACTACAACATTCTATAACAGCCATGTTAGAACCCCATAACATGACACTACTAATATTCTATAACAGCCATGTTAGAACCCCATTAACATGACACTACAACATTCTATAACAGCCATGTTAGAACCCCATTAACATGACACTACAACATTCTATAACAGCCATGTTAGAACCCCATTAACATGACACTACAACATTCTATAACAGCCATGTTAGAACCCCATTAACATGACACTACAACATTCTATAACAGCCATGTTAGAACCCCATTAACATGACACTACAACATTCTATAACATCCATGTTAGAACCCCATTAACATGACACTACAACATTCTATAACAGCCATGTTAGAGCCCCATTAACATGACACTACAACATTCTATAACAGCCATGTTAGAACCCCATTAACATGACACTACAACATTCTTTAACAGCCATGTTAGAACCCCATTAACATGACACTACAACATTCTATAACAGCCAAGTTAGAACCCCATTAACATGACACTACAACATTCTATTACAGCCATGTTAGAGCCCCATTAACATGACACTACAACATTCTATAACAGCCATGTTAGAACCCCATTAACATGACACTACAACATTCTATAACAGCCATGTTAGAACCCCATTAACATGACACTACAACATTCTATAACAGCCATGTTAGAACCCCATTAACATGACACTACAACATTCTATAACAGCCATGTTAGAACCCCATTAACATGACACTACAACATTCTATAACATCCATGTTAGAACCCCATTAACATGACACTACAACATTCTATAACAGCCATGTTAGAACCCCATTAACATGACACTACAACATTCTATAACAGCCATGTTAGAACCCCATTAACATGACACTGCAACATTCTATAACAGCCATGTTAGAACCCCATTAACATGACACTGCAACATTCTATAACAGCCATGTTAGAACCCCATTAACATGACACTACAACATTCTATAACACCCATGTTAGAACCCCATTAACATGACACTACAACATTCTATAACATCCATGTTAGAACCCCATTAACATGACACTACAACATTCTATAACAGCCATGTTAGAGCCCCATTAACATGACACTACAACATTCTATAACAGCCATGTTAGAACCCCATTAACATGACACTACAACATTCTATAACAGCCATGTTAGAACCCCATTAACATGACACTGCAACATTCTATAACAGCCATGTTAGAACCCCATTAACATGACACTGCAACATTCTATAACACCCATGTTAGAACCCCATTAACATGACACTGCAACATTCTATAACACCCATGTTAGAACCCCATTAACACTACAACATTCTATAACAGCCATGTTAGAACCCCCATTAACATGAAACTACAACATTCTATAACAGCCATGTTAGAACCCCATTAACATGACACTACAACATTCTATAACAGCCATGTTAGAACCGCATTAACATGACACTACAACATTCTATAACAGCCATGTTAGAACCCCATTAACATGACACTACAACATTCTATAACAGCCATGTTAGAGCTCATTAACATGACGCTACAACATTCTATAACAGCCATATTAGAACCCCATTAACATGACACTACAGCAAATGGACAGCAAATGGACAGCAGATGGACAGCAAATGGACAGCAAATGGACAGAAAGAAAGAAAGAAAGAAAGAAAGAAAGAAAGAAAGAGAGAGAGAGAAAGGAAGAGAGAGAGAGAGAGAGAGATCCCAGCACTTTGAAAGGGGGAGGCCCACAGCAACTTCATGCACCTTCACAGCAGATGGACAGCAAATGGACAGCAGATGGACAACAAATGGACAGCAAATGGACAACAGATGGACAACAGATGGACAGCAAATGGACAGCAAATGGACAGCAAATGGACAGCAGATGGACAACAGATGGACAGCAGATGGACAGCAGATGGACAGCAGATGGACAGCAGATGGACAGCAAATGGACAGCAGATGGACAGCAGATGGACAGCAGATGGACAGCAAATGGACAGCAGATGGACAACAGATGGACAACAGATGGACAGCAGATGGACAGCAAATGGACAGCAGATGGACAGCAAATGGACAGCAAATGGACAGCAGATGGACAGCAAATGGACAGCAGATGGACAGCAAATGGACAGCAGATGGACAGCAGATGGACAGCAGATGGACAGCAGACGGACAGCAAATGGACAGCATATGGACAGCATATGGACAGCAGATGGACAGCAGATGGACAGCAAATGGACAGCAGATCGACAGCAAATGGACAGCAAATGGACAGCAGATGGACAGCAGATGGACAGCAGATGGACAGCAGATGGACAACAGATGGACAACAGATGGACAGCAGATGGACAGCAAATGGACAGCAAATGGACAGCAGATGGACAGCAGATGGATAGCAAATGGACAGCAGATGGACAGCAGATGGACAGCAAATATGTGCCTGATTGATCTGGCCTGTGATTAAACTGTGAGAAAAATAACACCGCACCAAATGGGGAGGAGAAGATGGTAATATATTCATGAAAATGTATTCCTAAAAGATTATATTTGTGACTGAAGCCCTAACTCGGCAGATGAGTCCATAAAACAGCAGAAATGGACAGGCGCTGGTTATATGGATGGTGGTGGCAGATGGAGGGCCATCTACCGCCCTGATTGATCACTATGAGAGCAGCACACTGGGAGAGAAAGTGGGAAAATTATTATAGTTACACAAAATAAAGAGTTTGGCTTAGTAAACCTATATTTACACAAGGCTAACTTGAGTGAACTGTTTACAGATACACCAACATTAGTCTGACTAACATAGATACCCCCAGAATTAGTCTGACTAACCTAGATACCCCCAACATTAGTCTGACAAACCTAGATACCCCCAGCATTAGTCTGACTAACCTAGATACCCCCAACATTAGTCTGACTAACCTAGATACCCCCAGCATTAGTCTGACTAACCTAGATACCCCCAGCATTAGTCTGACTAACCTAGATACCCCCAGCATTAGTCTGACTAACCTAGATACCCCCAGCATTAGTCTGACTAACCTAGATACCCCCAACATTAGTCTGACTAACCTAGATACCCCCAACATTAGTCTGGCTAACCTAGATACCCCCAACATTAGTCTGACTAACCTAGATACCCCCAACATTAGTCTGACTAACCTAGATACCCCCAGCATTAGTCTGACTAACCTAGATACCCCCAGCATTAGTCTGACTAACCTAGATACCCCCAACATTAGTCTGACTAACCTAGATACCCCCAACATTAGTCTGACTAACCTAGATACCCCCAACATTAGTCTGACTAACCTAGATACCCCCAACATTAGTCTGACTAACCTAGATACCCCCAACATTAGTCTGACTAACCTAGATACCCCCAACATTAGTCTGACTAACCTAGATACCCCCAGCATTAGTCTGACTAACCTAGATACCCCCAGCATTAGTCTGACTAACCTAGATACCCCCAACATTAGTCTGACTAACCTAGATACCCCCAGCATTAGTCTGACTAACCTAGATACCCCCAACATTAGTCTGACTAACCTAGATACCCCCAACATTAGTCTGACTAACCTAGATACCCCCAACATTAGTCTGACTAACCTAGATACCACCAACATTAGTCTGACTAACCTAGTCAAATTAGCTGTGAATCATGGTTAAAGTAAGACACCTTTCAGAAAAAACACGGCCGCCGATTTATGAGTTAGCAATTTAGGAGCTCCTGAATGATTAACTTGATTGTTGGCTGTCTTGTTAAGGATGCCAGATTTCAGTGGAGACCTGGACCCAACTGGGAAACAGACAAGGAGTGGACTGGCCATAAGGCATTTCGGGCAAATGCCAGATGGGCTTGTCCAATTTTAACCCAACGGGCCTGTCTAAATGTGTGTTTATTTATTTATTTTTTGCAATATTTTTGGATTCTTTTGCTAATAATTGGGCGTCTGGGAAGAAATACCCGGGATGATTTCTGGTCCCAGTCCGACCCTGACACAGACTGATATGGGCCATTATCTCCTGCAGCTAATTACACTGGTGTCTGACTAAGTAATGATTCTCTTCCAGACCAGGTGGGAACGCTCTGTTCCAGAACAACAGATAAATAGACTACATTCTGATGGGAATGCGCTGTTCCAGAACAACAGATAAATAGACTACATTCTGAATGGAATGCTCTGATCCAGAACAACAGATAAATAGACTACATTCTGATGGGAATGCTCTGTTCCAGAACAACAGATAAATAGACTACATTCTGAATGGGAATGCTCTGTTCCAGAACAACAGATAAATAGACTACATTCTGAATGGGAATGCTCAGTTCCAGAACAACAGATAAATAGATTACATTCTGATGGGAATGCTCTGTTCCAGCACAACAGATAAATAGACTACACTCTGATGGGAATGCTCTGTTCCAGAACAACAGATAAATAGACTACATTCTGATGGGAATGCTCTGTTCCAGAACAACAGATAAATAGACTACATTCTGATGGGAATGCTCTGTTCCAGAACAACAGATAAATAGACTACATTCTGATGGGAATGCTCTGTTCCAGAACAACTGATAAATAGACTACATTCTGATGGGAACGCTCTGTTCCAGAACAACAGATAAATAGACTACATTCTGATGGGAACGCTCTGTTCCAGAACAACAGATAAATAGACTACATTCTGATGGGAACGCTCTGTTCCAGAACAACAGATAAATAGACTACATTCTGATGGGAATGCTCTGTTCCAGAACAACAGATAGACTACATTCTGATGGGAATGCTCTGTTCCAGAACAACAGATAAATAGACTACATTCTGAATGGGAATGCTCTGTTCCAGAACAACAGATAAATAGACTACATTCTGAATGGGAATGCTCTGTTCCAGAACAACAGATAAATAGACTACATTCTGAATGGGAATGCTCTGTTCCAGAACAACAGATAAATAGACTACATTCTGAATGGGAATGCTCTGTTCCAGAACAACAGATAAATAGACTACATTCTGATGGGAACGCTCTGTTCCAGAACAACAGATAAATAGACTACATTGTGATGGGAATGCTCTGTTCCAGAACAACAGATAAATAGACTACATTCTGAATGGGAATGCTCTGTTCCAGAACAACAGATAAATAGACTACATTCTGATGGGAATGCTCTGTTCCAGAACAACAGATAAATAGACTACATTCTGATGGGAATGCTCTGTTCCAGAACAACAGATAAATAGACTACATTCTGATGGGAATGCTCTGTTCCAGAACAACAGATACATAGACTACATTCTGAACGGGAATGCTCTGTTCCAGAACAACTGTCACGTCCTGACAAGCAGATGGAGCTGGTGTAGTAGTTTGGGGGTCAGGACGTGGCAGTCTGGTGTGTGTCTTGTGACTCCTGATCAGGAACAGCTGGGAATCGTTGTTCCTGATTGGGAGTCACATATGTAGGAGTTGTTTGTCACTGGGGTTTGTGGGTAATTGTTTCTTGTTTAGTGTGTTTGCACTTGACAGGACTGTTGGCTGTCAGTTTCCTTGTTTTGTTTGTTAGAGTGTTCTTTCTAATTAAATTGAAAGATGAATACTAACTCCGCTGCATTTTGGTCCATTCCTGAAGACAGCCCTTACAACAACAGATAAATAGACTACATTCTGATGGGAATGCTCTGTTCCAGAACAACAGATAAATAGACGACATTCTGAATGGAATGCTCTGTTCCAGAACAACAGATAAATAGACTACATTCTGAACGGGAATGCTCTGTTCCAGAACAACAGATAAATAGACTACATTCTGATGGGAATGCTCTGTTCCAGAACAACAGATAAATAGACTACATTCTGATGGGAATGCTCTGTTCCAGAACAACAGATAAATAGACTACATTCTGATGGGAATGCTCTGTTCCAGAACAACAGATAAATAGACTACATTCTGATGGGAATGCTCTGTTCCAGAACAACAGATAAATAGACTACATTCTGAACGGGAATGCTCTGTTCCAGAACAACAGATAAATAGACTACATTCTGATGGGAATGCTCTGTTCCAGAACAACTGATAAATAGACTACATTCTGATGGGAACGCTCTGTTCCAGAACAACAGATAAATAGACTACATTCTGATGGGAACGCTCTGTTCCAGAACAACAGATAAATAGACTACATTCTGATGGGAATGCTCTGTTCCAGAACAACAGATAAATAGACTACACTCTGATGGGAATGCTCTGTTCCAGAACAACAGATAAATAGACTACATTCTGAATGGGAATGCTCTGTTCCAGAACAACAGATAAATGGACTACATTCTGATGGGAATGCTCTGTTCCAGAACAACAGATAAATAGACTACATTCGGATGGGAATGCTCTGTTCCAGAACAACAGATAAATAGACTACATTCTGAATGGGAATGCTCTGTTCCAGAACAACAGATAAATAGACTACATTCTGAATGGGAATGCTCTGTTCCAGAACAACAGATAAATAGACTACATTCTGATGGGAACGCTCTGTTCCAGAACAACAGATAAATAGATTACATTCTGATGGGAACGCTCTGTTCCAGAACAACAGATAAATAGACTACATTCTGATGGGAATGCTCTGTTCCAGAACAACAGATAAATAGACTACATTCTGATGGGAATGCTCTGTTCCAGAACAACAGATAAATAGACTACATTCTGATGGGAATGCTCTGTTCCAGAACAACAGATAAATAGACTACATTCTGATGGGAATGCTCTGTTCCAGATCAACAGATAAATAGACTACATTCTGAATGGGAATGCTCAGTTCCAGAACAACAGATAAATAGATTACATTCTGATGGGAATGCTCTGTTCCAGAACAACAGATAAATAGACTACATTCTGATGGGAATGCTCTGTTCCAGAACAACAGATAAATAGACTACATTCTGATGGGAATGCTCTGTTCAAGAACAACAGATAAATAGACTACATTCTGATGGGAATGCTCTGTTCCAGAATAACAGATAAACTAGGACTACATTCTGATGGGAATGCTCTGTTCCAGGACAACAGATAAATAGACTACATTCTGATGGAAATGCTCTGTTCCAGAACAACTGATAAATAGACTACATTCTGATGGGAACGCTCTGTTCCAGAACAACAGATAAATAGACTACATTCTGATGGGAACGCTCTGTTCCAGAACAACAGATAAATAGACTACATTCTGAATGGGAATGCTCTGTTCCAGAACAACAGATAAATAGACTACATTCTGATGGGAATGCTCTGTTCCAGAACAACAGATAAATAGACTACATTCTGATGGGAATGCTCTGTTCCAGAACAACAGATAAATAGACTACATTCTGAATGGGAATGCTCTGTTCCAGAACAACAGATAAATAGACTACATTCTGAATGGGAATGCTCTGTTCCAGAACAACAGATAAATAGACTACATTCTGAATGGGAATGCTCTGTTCCAGAACAACAGATAAATAGACTACATTCTGATGGGAACGCTCTGTTCCAGAACAACAGATAAATAGACTACATTCTGAACGGGGAATGCTCTGTTCCAGAACAACTGTCACGTCCTGACCAGCAGATGGAGCTGGTGTAGTAGTTTGGGGGTCAGGACGTGGCAGTCTGGTGTGTGTCTTGTGACTCCTGATCAGGAACAGCTGGGAATCGTTGTTCCTGATTGGGAGTCACATATGTAGGAGTTGTTTGTCACTGGGGTTTGTGGGTAATTGTTTCTTGTTTAGTGTGTTTGCACCTGACAGGACTGTTGGCTGTCAGTTTCCTTGTTTTGTTTGTTATAGTTTTCTTTCTAATTAAATTGAAAGATGAATACTAACTCCGCTGCATTTTGGTCCATTCCTGAAGACAGCCCTTACAACAACAGATAAATAGACTACATTCTGATGGGAATGCTCTGTTCCAGAACAACAGATAAATAGACTACATTCTGAATGGAATGCTCTGTTCCAGAACAACAGATAAATAGACTACATTCTGAACGGGAATGCTCTGTTCCAGAACAACAGATAAATAGACTACATTCTGATGGGAATGCTCTGTTCCAGAACAACAGATAAATAGACTACATTCTGATGGGAATGCTCTGTTCCAGAACAACAGATAAATAGACTACATTCTGAATGGAATGCTCTGTTCCAGAACAACAGATAAATAGACTACATTCTGAACGGGAATGCTCTGTTCCAGAACAACAGATAAATAGACTACATTCTGATGGGAATGCTCTGTTCCAGAACAACAGATAAATAGACTACATTCTGAATGGGAATGCTCTGTTCCAGAACAACAGATAAATAGACTACATTCTGAATGGGAATGCTCTGTTCCAGAACAACAGATAAATAGACTACATTCTGAATGGGAATGCTCTGTTCCAGAACAACAGATAAATAGACTACATTCTGATGGGAACGCTCTGTTCCAGAACAACAGATAAATAGATTACATTCTGATGGGAATGATCTGTTCCAGAACAACAGATAAATAGACTACATTCTGATGGGAATGCTCTGTTCCAGAACAACAGATAAATAGACTACATTCTGATGGGAATGCTCTGTTCCAGAACAACAGATAAATAGACTACATTCTGAACGGGAATGCTCTGTTCCAGAACAACTGTCACGTCCTGACCAGCAGATGGAGCTGGTGTAGTAGTTTGGGGGTCAGGACGTGGCAGTCTGGTGTGTGTCTTGTGACTCCTGATCAGGAACAGCTGGGAATCGTTGTTCCTGATTGGGAGTCACATATGTAGGAGTTGTTTGTCACTGGGGTTTGTGGGTAATTGTTTCTTGTTTAGTGTGTTTGCACCTGACAGGACTGTTGGCTGTCAGTTTCCTTGTTTTGTTTGTTATAGTTTTCTTTCTAATTAAATTGAAAGATGAATACTAACTCCGCTGCATTTTGGTCCATTCCTGAAGACAGCCCTTACAACAACAGATAAATAGACTACATTCTGAATGGGAATGCTCAGTTCCAGAACAACAGATAAATAGATTACATTCTGATGGGAATGCTCTGTTCCAGAACAACAGATAAATAGACTACATTCTGATGGGAATGCTCTGTTCCAGAACAACAGATAAATAGACTACATTCTGATGGGAATGCTCTGTTCCAGAACAACAGATAAATAGACTACATTCTGATGGGAACGCTCTGTTCCAGAACAACAGATAAATAGACTACATTCTGAATGGGAATGCTCTGTTCCAGAACAACAGATAAATAGACTACATTCTGAACGGGAATGCTCTGTTCCAGAACAACAGATAAATAGACTACATTCTGATGGGAATGCTCTGTTCCAGAACAACAGATAAATAGACTACATTCTGATGGGAATGCTCTGTTCCAGAACAACAGATAAATAGACTACATTCTGAATGGGAATGCTCTGTTCCAGAACAACAGATAAATAGACTACATTCTGAATGGGAATGCTCTGTTCCAGAACAACAGATAAATAGACTACATTCTGATGGGAATGCTCTGTTCCAGAACAACTGATAAATAGACTACATTCTGAACGAGAATGCTCTGTTCCAGAACAACAGATAAATAGACTACATTCTGATGGGAATGCTCTGTTCCAGAACAACAGATAAATAGACTACATTCTGAATGGGAATGCTCTGTTCCAGAACTACAGATAAATAGACTACATTCTGATGGGAATGCTCTGTTCCAGAACAACAGATAAATAGACTACATTCTGATGGGAATGCTCTGTTCCAGAACAACAGATAAATAGACTACATTCTGAACAGGAATGCTCTGTTCCAGAACAACAGATAAATAGACTACATTCTGATGGGAATGCTCTGTTCCAGAACAACAGATAAATAGACTACATTCTGAATGGGAATGCTCTGTTCCAGAACAACAGATAAATAGACTACATTCTGATGGAAATGCTCTGTTCCAGAACAACAGATAAATAGACTACATTCTGATGGGAATGCTCTGTTCCAGAACAACAGATAAATAGACTACATTCTGAATGGGAATGCTCTGTTCCAGAACAACAGATAAATAGACTACATTCTGAACGAGAATGCTCTGTTCCAGAACAACAGATAAATAGACTACATTCTGATGGGAATGCTCTGTTCCAGAACAACAGATAAATAGACTACATTCTGAACGGGAATGCTCTGTTCCAGAACAACAGATAAATAGACTACATTCTGATGGGAATGCTCTGTTCCAGAACAACAGATAAATAGACTACATTCTGAATGGGAATGCTCTGTTCCAGAACAACAGATAAATAGACTACATTCTGATGGGAATGCTCTGTTCCAGAACAACAGATAAATAGACTACATTCTGATGGGAATGCTCTGTTCCAGAACAACAGATAAATAGACTACATTCTGAATGGGAATGCTCTGTTCCAGAACAACAGATAAATAGACTACATTCTGATGGGAATGCTCTGTTCCAGAACAACAGATAAATAGACTACATTCTGATGGGAATGCTCTGTTCCAGAACAACTGATAAATAGACTACATTCTGATGGGAATGCTCTGTTCCAGAACAACAGATAAATAGACTACATTCTGAACGGGAATGCTCTGTTCCAGAACAACTGTCACGTCCTGACCAGCAGATGGAGCTGGTGTAGTAGTTTGGGGGTCAGGACGTGGCAGTCTGGTGTGTGTCTTGTGACTCCTGATCAGGAACAGCTGGGAATCGTTGTTCCTGATTGGGAGTCACATATGTAGGAGTTGTTTGTCACTGGGGTTTGTGGGTAATTGTTTCTTGTTTAGTGTGTTTGCACCTGACAGGACTGTTGGCTGTCAGTTTCCTTGTTTTGTTTGTTATAGTTTTCTTTCTAATTAAATTGAAAGATGAATACTAACTCCGCTGCATTTTGGTCCATTCCTGAAGACAGCCCTTACAACAACAGATAAATAGACTACATTCTGATGGGAATGCTCTGTTCCAGAACAACAGATAAATAGACTACATTCTGAATGGAATGCTCTGTTCCAGAACAACAGATAAATAGACTACATTCTGAACGGGGAATGCTCTGTTCCAGAACAACAGATAAATAGACTACATTCTGATGGGAATGCTCTGTTCCAGAACAACAGATAAATAGACTACATTCTGAATGGGAATGCTCTGTTCCAGAACAACAGATAAATAGACTACATTCTGAATGGGAATGCTCAGTTCCAGAACAACAGATAAATAGATTACATTCTGATGGGAATGCTCTGTTCCAGAACAACAGATAAATAGACTACATTCTGATGGGAATGCTCTGTTCCAGAACAACAGATAAATAGACTACATTCTGATGGGAATGCTCTGTTCCAGAACAACAGATAAATAGACTACATTCTGATGGGAACGCTCTGTTCCAGAACAACAGATAAATAGACTACATTCTGAATGGGAATGCTCTGTTCCAGAACAACAGATAAATAGACTACATTCTGAACGGGAATGCTCTGTTCCAGAACAACAGATAAATAGACTACATTCTGATGGGAATGCTCTGTTCCAGAACAACAGATAAATAGACTACATTCTGATGGGAATGCTCTGTTCCAGAACAACAGATAAATAGACTACATTCTGAATGGGAATGCTCTGTTCCAGAACAACAGATAAATAGACTACATTCTGAATGGGAATGCTCTGTTCCAGAACAACAGATAAATAGACTACATTCTGATGGGAATGCTCTGTTCCAGAACAACTGATAAATAGACTACATTCTGAACGAGAATGCTCTGTTCCAGAACAACAGATAAATAGACTACATTCTGATGGGAATGCTCTGTTCCAGAACAACAGATAAATAGACTACATTCTGAACGGGAATGCTCTGTTCCAGAACTACAGATAAATAGACTACATTCTGATGGGAATGCTCTGTTCCAGAACAACAGATAAATAGACTACATTCTGATGGGAATGCTCTGTTCCAGAACAACAGATAAGTAGACTACATTCTGAACAGGAATGCTCTGTTCCAGAACAACAGATAAATAGACTACATTCTGATGGGAATGCTCTGTTCCAGAACAACAGATAAATAGACTACATTCTGAATGGGAATGCTCTGTTCCAGAACAACAGATAAATAGACTACATTCTGATGGAAATGCTCTGTTCCAGAACAACAGATAAATAGACTACATTCTGATGGGAATGCTCTGTTCCAGAACAACAGATAAATAGACTACATTCTGAATGGGAATGCTCTGTTCCAGAACAACAGATAAATAGACTACATTCTGATGGGAATGCTCTGTTCCAGAACAACAGATAAATAGACTACATTCTGATGGGAATGCTCTGTTCCAGAACAACAGATAAATAGACTGCATTCTGATGGGAATGCTCTGTTCCAGAACAACAGATAAATAGACTACATTCTGATGGGAATGCTCTGTTCCAGAACAACAGATAAATAGACTACATTCTGATGGGAATGCTCTGTTCCAGAACAACAGATAAATAGACTACATTCTGAATGGGAATGCTCTGTTCCAGAACAACAGATAAATAGACTACATTCTGATTCCATCCTAATTAACTATTTGGTCATTCGTTATACCAATTGTTGTACTTACACTATACCCCTCTAGGTTTATTCACTATGGTTATACTCAGCTCTAGGTAGTATTTTCTATCTACTCTGAAGAGTTTCAGAGAGTACTCCCTGATGAAGGCCATGCAGACAAAACCCCGTTTTTAATCTTTGTTTCCATTGAATACATATAGAGTCATTTCAATTCATTATATGAAGAGTGCCTTCGTCCTCCTTTCTTTCTGATGACCAATTTACCCCTTTTACCAAAGAGCACCTTCTGTCTACCAAAACATATTATCATGGACCTTAGTGGCGTCTTTCTACCAAAACATATTATCGTGGACCTTAGTGGCTTCTGTCTACCAAAACATATTATCGTGGACCTCAGTGGCTTCTGTCTACCAAAACATATTATCGTGGACCTTAGTGGCGTCTTTCTACCAAAACATATTATCGTGCACCTTAGTGGCTTCTGTCTACCAAAACATACTATCGTGGACCTTAGTGGCGTCTTTCTACCAAAACATATTATCGTGGACCTTAGTGGCGTCTTTCTACCAAAACATATTATCGTGTACCTTAGTGGCTTCTGTCTACCAAAACATACTATCGTGGACCTTAGTGGCGTCTTTCTACCAAAACATATTATCGTGGACCTTAGTGGCTTCTGTCTACCAAAACATACTATCGTGGACCTTAATAGCGCTTCCCTTTCTTCTCTACAACTTAAGAAGTGTTGTTGGAGGTATGATGTCATACCGGTGTCATGTCTGTGGAAGCCTGGCCCGGTCTGATCCAGTGATCCATGCCAGCCCCATCGCTGGCACACACACCTGGACACAGCACCTGTTCCTGTCAATGGAGATGATGACCCTGTGTGTGTGTTTCGAGATGACAGCCCTCTCTGTCGAAGAGCTGTTGTACGGAGGACCCCAGGGTTGTAGGTGTAGATGGAACGAGAGAGAGAGGAGGAGGAGGAGGAGGACGACGAAGGGAACGTTGAGAGGGATGGATGAGGAGGGGGAGAGAGAGTTTGCGCCAGTCCTTCAGTCCTCCACTAACGTCAGTGCCTTCTCCCCACTTTAAATATCCCTTGGAGAAAGGCCTGCTGCAAACCAGTAAGTGTGTTATACATAATGATGCCTTGCCATTAGTTGCTGAGCGCGGACAGGAAGAGGAAGAGGAGAGGAAGAGGAAGAGGAGAGGGAGATACAGGGGTAGGGAGGGAGAAAGGGAGGGATAGATGGATAGAGGGGAGGGAGAGATAGAAGGGAGGGAGGGAGAGAGATAGCGGGGAAAGGGAGATATGGCTGGGGCCCAGGCAAGAGCTTTGGGGGAGGGAGGGGAGAGAGAGATATGGCTGGGGCCCAGGCGAGAGCTTTGGGGGAGGGAGGGGGAGAGAGAGATATGGCTGGGGCCCAGGCAAGAGCTTTGGGGGAGGGAGGGGGAGAGAGAGATATGGCTGGGGCCCAGGCGTGAGCTTTGAGGGAGGGGGAGAGAGAGATATGGCTGGTGCCCAGGCGAGAGCTTTGAGGGATGGAGGGGGAGAGAGAGATATGGCTGGGGCCCAGGCGAGAGCTTTGAGGGATGGAGGGGGAGAGAGAGATATGGCTGGGGCCCAGGCGAGAGCTTTGAGGGAGGGAGGGTATTAAAGAAATGGAAGAGAGAAAAGAGAGCGATCGGGCTCGTGAACGCAGTTGTGAAGCCTGGCGATCGGGCTCGTGAAGGGTATTCAAGAGAACTTAAACAGCCCCAAGGGAGTGATGAACGCTGTCTTCTCCCTGTCCTGGGGACTGAATTCCACTTGCCAGTAGCCACTGACCAGATTGAGGTTTGAGTACAAGGCGGCTTCTTTGAGGCACGTCAGGCATTACTCGATGTGAGGGAGAGGGTACGCACCTTTTGTGGGTCAGGGTGTTGAGTCTGCGGTAATCTACACAGAACCTCCAGGTCCCGTCCTTTTTCCTTCACCAGTACCACCGGTACAGCCCAGGGACTCGAGCTTTTTGTGATTTACCTCGGATTCCAGCATCACTGGCAGTAGGAGTCTGAGTTCCGTGTACAGGCTTGGTGGAATTGGCCGGTGTCGCTCTCGGCTGGGGGGCAATACTAGTGGGAATCCTGCTCATGGGCAGAGAACACACTTGTGCATTGAGCCTTTGTTGCTAGATTGTCTCAAGTCCCTCTACCGGTGAAAGGTTTACTGACCATCAGGCTGTAGTTGGACTGTCTGCAGATCAACCTCAACTTCACCTGGTGTCAAGTCTTGCTCTACACAGATTGGAGAAGGCTCCAAGAGGTTGACTGTGGCCAGCGGGCGTCGCCTCGGTATCTCAAGGGTGTAAGGGTGGTGTAGTTCGCAAGGGTAGCCTTCCTCCTTGCACTCTCGCCACCGTTCAAGCAAATTGCCACTCAACTCCTTCACCAGGATCCTCCACCAGGATCCACCAGGGTCCTCCACCAGTATCCTCCACCAGGATCCTCCACCAGTATCCTCCACCAGGATCCTCCACCAGGATCCTCCACCAGGGTCCTCCACCAGGGTCCTCCACCAGGGTCTTCCACCAGGATCCTTCACCAGGGCACAATAGTCTTTGGAGGAGCTCCTTTCCAACAACCCACAGCAACTTCTCACTGTTAGCTGAGGATCTCAATGGGGTCACTCAGGCGTGCAGTACTTGGTCCCCCTCAGGTTCTTCTGCAGGCAGCAGACAGCGAAAGCATTCTGCCACTCCTTCCTGGCAGCTGCCCCAAAGGTGATGTTGAGCCCAGTGACACCCTGGGAGACTCCTTGGAACAGCTCCTTCTTCTTCTTCTTCTTCTCTTTTCAGCATTGGGCTATAACGTTCATCCCAAGGATTCTTTGGTCAGCCCCCAGACAGTCATCCTCTACAATCACAACCCCCTTGGCTGGAACTTGAACTCCTCCCACAACAACAACAAATATATCCACAACTGCGTAGGCAACATACGGGATGTGTAGGGTCATTGGCTGCCTTCAACATGAGCCAGCTGAGGTCTGAAGAAATCCTGCATGGCTAGATGACCAAGCCACTTATGAAGAAAAAATTTGACTGAACAATCATTACTTGGGACCCCGTATCCCAAAACACATGGTATTATTTATTCCGTTTACCTTCACTACTATATGAGAGTATTTTCTCACAACAGCAAACTTCTCAGGGCTTTCCTCCTGCCTGGTGCCTACAGCCCCGAGCACTCGCCCTACAACGGCCGGTGGATTCCTGTTTTTAAGGGGCCTGGTTCATCTCTCTGCGGGGAAGCAGAAACATTGGATGTGGCCAGGCTGTCCACACCCCCAAACAGATGGGTCTGCCCTGTCGGTCCCACTGGAATTGGGCTCTCCTTATATTAGAGAAAGGAACATATTGCCCCGCCTATTACATGCCCTCTTGGCTCCTCCTTTCGGCCGTGGTGGGGCAGGCTGAATGAGTCATCTGCTGTCTGACTTCTCTCACTAGGGTCTCTGCCAGGATGCTCAGCTGCTTCTTCATCTCCTGCCTTAGCTCGGCACGCATGTTCTCCTTCCAAGTCTGCGGTAGTCACAGCGGCTGGGGGCGCCACCTGTAGGGGGAACAACAGTACGGCAACCCTGGCAGTCCTTTCCCTCCATCTCTCTGGCCAGCGAATCATCGCATTCTGTTCCCTGTGCTCCTGAAGGACTAGAGCTTTCTGTTCCCTGTGCTCCTGTAGGACTAGAGCTTTCTGCCCCCTGTGCTCCTGAAGGACTAGAGCTTTCTGCCCCCTGTGCTCCTGAAGGACTAGAGCTTTCTGTTCCCTGTGCTCCTGAAGGACTAGAGCTTTCTGCCCCCTGTGCTCCTGAAGGACTAGAGCTTTCTGCCCCCTGTGCTCCTGAAGGACTAGAGCTTTCTGCCCCCTGTGCTCCTGAAGGACTAGAGCTTTCTGCCCCCTGTGCTCCTGAAGGACTAGAGCTTTCTGCCCCCTGTGCTCCTGAAGGACTAGAGCTTTCTGCCCCCTGTGCTCCTGAAGGATTAGAGCTTTCTGCCCCTGTGCTCCTGAAGGACTAGAGCTTTCTGCCCCCTGTGCTCCTGAAGGACTAGAGCTTTCTGCCCCTGTGCTCCTGAAGGACTAGAGCTTTCTGGCCCCTGTGCTCCTGAAGGATTAGAGCTTTCTGCCCCCTGTGCTCCTGAAGGATTAGAGCTTTCTGCCCCCTGTGCTCCTGAAGGACTAGAGCTTTCTGCCCCCTGTGCTCCTGAAGGACTAGAGCTTTCTGCCCCCTGTGCTCCTGAAGGACTAGAGCTTTCTGCTGGAAACAGTTGTTTCCTCTTGGACAAATGTAAACCGTTGTTTCAGAGTAATATGTGTCCTTTTGTTTGCTTCAACTTCAAGAGACCCACATAGAGTGGTTATTTCATTCTTTGCTCTTCCTGGTTTTATTAGTCCTCAACGAGTGATTCACACCAAGTAGTCCCTTCTCCTCCACAGTGTGTCTGGAGTAGATCTACAGGATAATGACTCCTCTCCTTGAAACAGGAAGGAAGGAAGCACCTCATCAATAACAGGCTTAGCAGCCATACTGCAGAGCTCAGTCTAACAGCGTGTAGGGAGTAGGGAACAGGGACGTGTGTGTGTGTGTGTGTGTGTGTAAGTGTGGGTGTGTGTGTGTGTGTGTGGGGAGGGGGGGTAGGAACAGGGACAGGCATGTCGCACAGAAGATGAATACAGTGCCTTCAGAAAGTATTCAGACCCCTTGACTTTTTCCACATTTTGCTATGTTACAGCCTTATTCTAAAATTGATACAATGAACAAAATTCCTCAGCAATCTACACACATAATGACAAAGCGAAAACCAGTTTTGAGATTTTTTTTTAGCAAATTTACATATATAGAAAAATATATATATTTACCTAAGTATTCAGAGCTTTTGCTATGAGACTCTAAATTGAGCTCAGGTGCATCCTGTTTCCATTTATCATCCTTGAGATGTTTCTACAACTTGGAGTCCACCTGTGGTAAATTCAATTGATTGGACATGAATTGGAAAGCCACATACCTGTTTATATAAGGTCTCACAGTTTACAATGCATGTCAGAGCAAAAAGTACTCAGGACCTCAGATTGGGGTGAACGTTCAGCTTCCAGCAACCCAAAGCACACAGTCAAGACAATGTAGGAGTGGCTTCGGGACAAGTTTCTGAATGTCCTTGAGTGGCCCAGCCAGAGCCCGGACTTGAACCCGATCGAATATCTCTGTAGAGACCTGAAAATAGCTGTGCAACAACGCTCCCCATCCAACCAGACAGAGCTTGAGAGGATCTGCAGAGAAGAATGGGAGACACACCCCAAATACAGGTGTGCCAAGCTTGTAGCATCATACCCAAGAAAACTCGAAGCTGTAATTGCTGCCAAAAGTATTTCAACAAAGTACTGAGTAAAGGGTCTGAATACTTATGCAAATGTGATATTTCAGTTTTTGTTGTTGTAATAAATTAGCAAACATTTCTAAATACCTGTTGTTGCTTTGTCATTATGGGATATTGTGTGTAGATTGATGAGGGGGGGAATTTTTTTTAATACATTTTAGAATAATGCTTTAACCAACAAACAAAATGTGGAAAAAGTCAAGGGGTTTAGATACTTTCCCAAGGCTATGTGGACAAAAACAAATGATTACGCACACAAGGTATGATTTACATCCATGATTAATTCACGTCAAAGAAAAAAACTAAATGACAATATGAATCTTATTGCTTGTGATAATCAAATGCAATCATATTTCAAACATGATATTGACATTTTAAGTTTGGTACGACAATAGCAAAGGTAATTTTCCCAAAACGTAATTTTGTTCTTATTTTTTTCCCCCCATTAATTTCCAAAATCATCCTCTCTCCCACTCTCAGCACAGCTGCCAAACTGCCAGAGCCTGCTATTGCTGCAGATACTAATTATACAATTGCCACTTTGATGTCCAATAGTCATTAAAGATTCAATTGGCTCAGGAGGATATTAATAGAGCATTAATCAACACAGTCTAATTAGCTAATAACATGATAATTAAATAATGTATTTTCAAGTTGTGAGACACGTAGTGCTTATTATATTATATATTATTCTACCATACAGGTTAATTTAGCTGTATTTCTGACAGAACGAGAAGAGTGTGGAGGTGTGTGTGTGTGTGGGGGTGGGGGGGGGGTGGGGGGGGGTGGGGGGGAGTTGTGTGTGTGTGTGGGGGTGAGGTGTGTGTGTCTGTGTGTGTGGGGGGAGTTGTGTGTGTGTGTGTGTGTGTGTGTGTGTGTGTGTGTGTGTGTGTGTGTGTGTGTGTGTGTGTGTGTGTGTGTGTGTGTGTGTGTGTGTGTGGGGGGTGAGGTGTGTGTGTCTGTGTGTGTGTGGGGGGAGTTGTGTGTGTGTGTGTGTGTGTGTGTGTGTGTGTGTGTGTGTGTGTGTGTGTGTGTGTGTGTGTGTGTGTGTGTGTGTGTGTGTGTGTGTGTGTGTGTGGGGGGTGGTGTGTGTGTGTGTGTGTGTGTGTGTGGGGGGGAGGGGTTGTGTGTGTGGGGGGTGTGTGTGTGTGTGTGTGTGTGTGTTTTGGGGGGGAGTGTAAAGCATTGAATAACTGAGGTGACTTAGAAAGTCAATAGAATGAACTGAGGTGACTGAAATAGAGTGAATTGAGTCGACGCGGACGTCGTCTACAGACTCCAGAGGGATTTCACAAGTCTAGCCTGGTCCCCCTCCCCCAC
>NC_059465.1:43028336-43120836 GCF_905237065.1 Salmo salar | reverse complement strand
ACACAGGCAAGGTTAGAACCCCACTACATTCTAGAACACAGGCAAGGTTAGAACCCCACTATATTCTAGAACACAGGCAAGGTTAGAACCCCACTATATTCTAGAACACAGGCAAGGTTAGAACCCCACTACATTCTAGAACACAGGCAAGGTTAGAACCACACTACATTCTAGAACACAGGCAAGATTAGAACCCCACTATATTCTAGAATAAGAGGTACAAGATGAAGGATATAAATGTAATTGAGTAGCTCTACCCTGTATCAATAACACGTCTGTCCGGAGACAGTAATGCACTTCATTATTTGGTAAAGAATTGAGTAGATGTTCCGTGTTTATCAGGCAAGCATGTCATCAACAGGACTGGTAATGTGGAGGGAGATAGTATTGATATTTCACTAAGCTGACTAAATAATACACAGGCGACATTTGCACACAGTGTATATAGATTTTTTTATTGTGTTATTGAGTGTATGTTTATCCCATGTGTAACTCTGTGTTGTTTTTGTCGCACTGCTTTGCTTTATCTTGGCCAGGTTGCAGTTGTAAATGAGAACTTGTTCTCAACTAGCTTACCTGGTTAAATAAAGGTGAAATATATATATATATATTTTTTAAATAGACAACTAATAATTTATTTCAATAGGCTTTTGTCATTTTCCTGCACAAATAACTGAAATGGAGACAGAATAAAGTATATTCAGGAGAGAGAGAAGATAGAGCCATGAAAGAGATGAAAGGTTTATTTAATCTATTTGTAAGGTAAAAGAGTCTTCCAGCACCATATCTTAATGTTTGATGCAGTGAATTCACAATGCCCACAATAGGGCTGAATGCATGACAGATGTTAATGGACAATGCCCACAATAGGGCTGAATGCATGACAGATGTTAATGGACAATGCCCACAATAGGGCTGAATGCATGACAGATGTTAATGCACAATGCCCACACCCTATCAGGGCTGAATGCATGACAGATGTTAATGCACAATGCCCACAATAGGGCTGAATGCATGACAGATGTTAATGCACAATGCCCACAATAGGGCTGAATGCATGACAGATGTTAATGCACAATGCCCACAATAGGGCTGAATGCATGACAGATGTTAATGCACAATGCCCACAATAGGGCTGAATGCATGACAGATGTTAATGCACAATGCCCACAACAGGGCTGAATGCATGACAGATGTTAATGGACAATGCCCACAACAGGGCTGAATGCATGACAGATGTTAATGCACAATGCCCACAACAGGGCTGAATGCATGACAGATGTTAATGGACAATGCCCACAACAGGGCTGAATGCATGACAGATGTTAATGGACAATGCCCACAATAGGGCTGAATGCATGACAGATGTTAATGGACAATGCCCACAACAGGGCTGAATGCATGACAGATGTTAATGCACAATGCCCACAATAGGGCTGAATGCATGACAGATGTTAATGCACAATGCCCACAACAGGGCTGAATGCATGACAGATGTTAATGCACAATGCCCACAATAGGGCTGAATGCATGACAGATGTTAATGCACAATGCCCACAACAGGGCTGAATGCATGACAGATGTTAATGGACAATGCCCACAACAGGGCTGAATGCATGACAGATGTTAATGGACAATGCCCACAATAGGGCTGAATGCATGACAGATGTTAATGGACAATGCCCACAACAGGGCTGAATGCATGACAGATGTTAATGCACAATGCCCACAATAGGGCTGAATGCATGACAGATGTTAATGCACAATGCCCACAACAGGGCTGAATGCATGACAGATGTTAATGCACAATGCCCACAATAGGGCTGAATGCATGACAGATGTTAATGCACAATGCCCACAATAGGGCTGAATGCATGACAGATGTTAATGCACAATGCCCACAATAGGGCTGAATGCATGACAGATGTTAATGCACAATGCCCACAATAGGGCTGAATGCATGACAGATGTTAATGCACAATGCCCACAATAGGGCTGAATGCATGACAGATGTTTATGCACAATGCCCACACCCTATCAGGGCTGAATGCATGACAGATGTTAATGCACAATGCCCACAATAGGGCTGAATGCATGACAGATGTTAATGCACAATGCCCACACCCTATCAGGGCTGAATGCATGACAGATGTTAATGCACAATGCCCACAACAGGGCTGAATGCATGACAGATGTTAATGCACAATGCCCACAATAGGGCTGAATGCATGACAGATGTTAATGCACAATGCCCACAATAGGGCTGAATGCATGACAGATGTTAATGCACAATGCCCACAATAGGGCTGAATGCATGACAGATGTTAATGCACAATGCCCACAATAGGGCTGAATGCATGACAGATGTTAATGCACAATGCCCACAATAGGGCTGAATGCATGACAGATGTTAATGCACAATGCCCACAATAGGGCTGAATGCATGACAGATGTTAATGCACAATGCCCACAATAGGGCTGAATGCATGACAGATGTTAATGCACAATGCCCACAATAGGGCTGAATGCATGACAGATGTTAATGCACAATGCCCACAACAGGGCTGAATGCATGACAGATGTTAATGGACAATGCCCACAACAGGGCTGAATGCATGACAGATGTTAATGCACAATGCCCACAACAGGGCTGAATGCATGACAGATGTTAATGGACAATGCCCACAACAGGGCTGAATGCATGACAGATGTTAATGGACAATGTCCACAATAGGGCTGAATGCATGACAGATGTTAATGGACAATGCCCACAACAGGGCTGAATGCATGACAGATGTTAATGCACAATGCCCACAATAGGGCTGAATGCATGACAGATGTTAATGCACAATGCCCACAACAGGGCTGAATGCATGACAGATGTTAATGCACAATGCCCACAATAGGGCTGAATGCATGACAGATGTTAATGCACAATGCCCACAACAGGGCTGAATGCATGACAGATGTTAATGGACAATGCCCACAACAGGGCTGAATGCATGACAGATGTTAATGGACAATGCCCACAATAGGGCTGAATGCATGACAGATGTTAATGGACAATGCCCACAACAGGGATGAATGCATGACATATGTTAATGCACAATGCCCACAATAGGGCTGAATGCATGACAGATGTTAATGCACAATGCCCACAACAGGGCTGAATGCATGACAGATGTTAATGCACAATGCCCACACCCTATCAGGGCTGAATGCATGACAGATGTTAATGCACAATGCCCACAACAGGGCTGAATGCATGACAGATGTTAATACACAATGCCCACAATAGGGCTGAATGCATGACAGATGTTAATGCACAATGCCCACAATAGGGCTGAATGCATGACAGATGTTAATGCACAATGCCCACAATAGGGCTGAATGCATGACAGATGTTAATGCACAATGCCCACAATAGGGCTGAATGCATGACAGATGTTAATGCACAATGCCCACAACAGGGCTGAATGCATGACAGATGTTAATGGACAATGCCCACAACAGGGCTGAATGCATGACAGATGTTAATGGACAATGCCCACAACAGGGCTGAATGCATGACAGATGTTAATGGACAATGCCCACAACAGGGCTGAATGCATGACAGATGTTAATGGACAATGCCCACAATAGGGCTGAATGCATGACAGATGTTAATGCACAATGCCCACAACAGGGCTGAATGCATGACAGATGTTAATGCACAATGCCCACAATAGGGCTGAATGCATGACAGATGTTAATGCACAATGCCCACAACAGGGCTGAATGAATGACAGATGTTAATGCACACTGCCCACAACAGGGCTGAATGCATGACAGATGTTAATGCACAATGCCCACAACAGGGCTGAATGCATGACAGATGTTAATGGACAATGCCCACAATAGGGCTGAATGCATGACAGATGTTAATGGACAATGCCCACAACAGGGCTGAATGCATGACAGATGTTAATGGACAATGCCCACAACAGGGCTGAATGCATGACAGATGTTAATGCACAATGCCCACAACAGGGCTGAATGCATGACAGATGTTAATGCACAATGCCCACAACAGGGCTGAATGCATGACAGATGTTAATGCACAATGCCCACAATAGGGCTGAATGCATGACAGATGTTAATGCACAATGCCCACAATAGGGCTGAATGCATGACAGATGTTAATGCACAATGCCCACAATAGGGCTGAATGCATGACAGATGTTAATGCACAATGCCCACAATAGGGCTGAATGCATGACAGATGTTAATGCACAATGCCCACAATAGGGCTGAATGCATGACAGATGTTAATGCACAATGCCCACAATAGGGCTGAATGCATGACAGATGTTAATGCACAATGCCCACAATAGGGCTGAATGCATGACAGATGTTAATGCACAATGCCCACAATAGGGCTGAATGCATGACAGATGTTAATGCACAATGCCCACAACAGGGCTGAATGCATGACAGATGTTAATGCACAATGCCCACAACAGGGCTGAATGCATGACAGATGTTAATGCACAATGCCCACAACAGGGCTGAATGCATGACAGATGTTAATGGACAATGCCCACAATAGGGCTGAATGCATGACAGATGTTAATGGACAATGCCCACAATAGGGCTGAATGCATGACAGATGTTAATGGACAATGCCCACAACAGGGCTGAATGCATGACAGATGTTAATGCACAATGCCCACAATAGGGCTGAATGCATGACAGATGTTAATGCACAATGCCCACAACAGGGCTGAATGCATGACAGATGTTAATGGACAATGCCCACAATAGGGCTGAATGCATGACAGATGTTAATGCACAATGCCCACAACAGGGCTGAATGCATGACAGATGTTAATGGACAATGCCCACAACAGGGCTGAATGCATGACAGATGTTAATGGACAATGCCCACAACAGGGCTGAATGCATGACAGATGTTAATGGACAATGCCCACAACAGGGCTGAATGCATGACAGATGTTAATGGACAATGCCCACAATAGGGCTGAATGCATGACAGATGTTAATGCACAATGCCCACAACAGGGCTGAATGCATGACAGATGTTAATGCACAATGCCCACAATAGGGCTGAATGCATGACAGATGTTAATGCACAATGCCCACAACAGGGCTGAATGCATGACAGATGTTAATGCACAATGCCCACAATAGGGCTGAATGCATGACAGATGTTAATGCACAATGCCCACAATAGGGCTGAATGCATGACAGATGTTAATGCACAATGCCCACAATAGGGCTGAATGCATGACAGATGTTAATGCACAATGCCCACAACAGGGCTGAATGCATGACAGATGTTAATGCACAATGCCCACAATAGGGCTGAATGCATGACAGATGTTAATGCACAATGCCCACAATAGGGCTGAATGCATGACAGATGTTAATGCACAATGCCCACAATAGGGCTGAATGCATGACAGATGTTAATGCACAATGCCCACAATAGGGCTGAATGCATGACAGATGTTAATGCACAATGCCCACAATAGGGCTGAATGCATGACAGATGTTAATGCACAATGCCCACAATAGGGCTGAATGCATGACAGATGTTAATGGACAATGCCCACAATAGGGCTGAATGCATGACAGATGTTAATGCACAATGCCCACAATAGGGCTGAATGCATGACAGATGTTAATGCACAATGCCCACAATAGGGCTGAATGCATGACAGATGTTAATGCACAATGCCCACACCCTATCAGGGCTGAATGCATGACAGATGTTAATGGACAATGCCCACAATAGGGCTGAATGCATGACAGATGTTAATGCACAATGCCCACAATAGGGCTGAATGCATGACAGATGTTAATGCACAATGCCCACAATAGGGCTGAATGCATGACAGATGTTAATGCACAATGCCCACAATAGGGCTGAATGCATGACAGATGTTAATGCACAATGCCCACACCCTATCAGGGCTGAATGCATGACAGATGTGAATGCACAATGCCCACAATAGGGCTGAATGCATGACAGATGTTAATGCACAATGCCCACAATAGGACTGAATGCATGACAGATGTTAATGGACAATGCCCACAATAGGGCTGAATGCATGACAGATGTTAATGGACAATGCCCACAATAGGGCTGAATGCATGACAGATGTTAATGCACAATGCCCACAATAGGGCTGAATGCATGACAGATGTTAATGCACAATGCCCACACCCTATCAGGGCTGAATGCATGACAGATGTTAATGCACAATGCCCACAATAGGGCTGAATGCATGACAGATGTTAATGCACAATGCCCACACCCTATCAGGGCTGAATGCATGACAGATGTTAATGCACAATGCCCACAACAGGGCTGAATGCATGACAGATGTTAATGCACAATGCCCACAATAGGGCTGAATGCATGACAGATGTTAATGCGCAATGCCCACAATAGGGCTGAATGCATGACAGATGTTAATGCACAATGCCCACAATAGGGCTGAATGCATGACAGATGTTAATGCACAATGCCCACAATAGGGCTGAATGCATGACAGATGTTAATGCACAATGCCCACAATAGGGCTGAATGCATGACAGATGTTAATGCACAATGCCCACAATAGGGCTGAATGCATGACAGATGTTAATGCACAATGCCCACAATAGGGCTGAATGCATGACAGATGTTAATACACAATGCCCACAACAGGGCTGAATGCATGACAGATGTTAATGCACAATGCCCACAACAGTGCTGAATGCATGACAGATGTTAATGGACAATGCCCACAACAGGGCTGAATGCATGACAGATGTTAATGCACAATGCCCACAACAGGGCTGAATGCATGACAGATGTTAATGGACAATGCCCACAACAGGGCTGAATGCATGACAGATGTTAATGGACAATGCCCACAATAGGGCTGAATGCATGACAGATGTTAATGCACAATGCCCACAACAGGGCTGAATGCATGACAGATGTTAATGGACAATGCCCACAACAGGGCTGAATGCATGACAGATGTTAATGCACAATGCCCACAACAGGGCTGAATGCATGACAGATGTTAATGGACAATGCCCACAACAGGGCTGAATGCATGACAATTGTTAATGGACAATGCCCACAATAGGGCTGAATGCATGACAGATGTTAATGGACAATGCCCACAACAGGGCTGAATGCATGACAGATGTTAATGCACAATGCCCACAACAGGGCTGAATGCATGACAGATGTTAATGCACAATGCCCACAATAGGGCTGAATGCATGACAGATGTTAATGCACAATGCCCACAACAGGGCTGAATGCATGACAGATGTTAATGGACAATGCCCACAACAGGGCTGAATGCATGACAGATGTTAATGGACAATGCCCACAATAGGGCTGAATGCATGACAGATGTTAATGGACAATGCCCACAACAGGGCTGAATGCATGACATATGTTAATGCACAATGCCCACAATAGGGCTGAATGCATGACAGATGTTAATGCACAATGCCCACAACAGGGCTGAATGCATGACAGATGTTAATGCACAATGCCCACAATAGGGCTGAATGCATGACAGATGTTAATGCACAATGCCCACAATAGGGCTGAATGCATGACAGATGTTAATGCACAATGCCCACAATAGGGCTGAATGCATGACAGATGTTAATGCACAATGCCCACAATAGGGCTGAATGCATGACAGATGTTAATGCACAATGCCCACAATAGGGCTGAATGCATGACAGATGTTAATGCACAATGCCCACAACAGGGCTGAATGCATGACAGATGTTAATGCACAATGCCCACAATAGGGCTGAATGCATGACAGATGTTAATGCACAATGCCCACAATAGGGCTGAATGCATGACAGATGTTAATGCACAATGCCCACAATAGGGCTGAATGCATGACAGATGTTAATGCACAATGCCCACAATAGGGCTGAATGCATGACAGATGTTAATGCACAATGCCCACAATAGGGCTGAATGCATGACAGATGTTAATGCACAATGCCCACAATAGGGCTGAATGCATGACAGATGTTAATGGACAATGCCCACAATAGGGCTGAATGCATGACAGATGTTAATGCACAATGCCCACAATAGGGCTGAATGCATGACAGATGTTAATGCACAATGCCCACAATAGGGCTGAATGCATGACAGATGTTAATGCACAATGCCCACACCCTATCAGGGCTGAATGCATGACAGATGTTAATGGACAATGCCCACAATAGGGCTGAATGCATGACAGATGTTAATGCACAATGCCCACAATAGGGCTGAATGCATGACAGATGTTAATGCACAATGCCCACAATAGGGCTGAATGCATGACAGATGTTAATGCACAATGCCCACAATAGGGCTGAATGCATGACAGATGTTAATGCACAATGCCCACACCCTATCAGGGCTGAATGCATGACAGATGTGAATGCACAATGCCCACAATAGGGCTGAATGCATGACAGATGTTAATGCACAATGCCCACAATAGGACTGAATGCATGACAGATGTTAATGGACAATGCCCACAATAGGGCTGAATGCATGACAGATGTTAATGGACAATGCCCACAATAGGGCTGAATGCATGACAGATGTTAATGCACAATGCCCACAATAGGGCTGAATGCATGACAGATGTTAATGCACAATGCCCACACCCTATCAGGGCTGAATGCATGACAGATGTTAATGCACAATGCCCACAATAGGGCTGAATGCATGACAGATGTTAATGCACAATGCCCACACCCTATCAGGGCTGAATGCATGACAGATGTTAATGCACAATGCCCACAACAGGGCTGAATGCATGACAGATGTTAATGCACAATGCCCACAATAGGGCTGAATGCATGACAGATGTTAATGCGCAATGCCCACAATAGGGCTGAATGCATGACAGATGTTAATGCACAATGCCCACAATAGGGCTGAATGCATGACAGATGTTAATGCACAATGCCCACAATAGGGCTGAATGCATGACAGATGTTAATGCACAATGCCCACAATAGGGCTGAATGCATGACAGATGTTAATGCACAATGCCCACAATAGGGCTGAATGCATGACAGATGTTAATGCACAATGCCCACAATAGGGCTGAATGCATGACAGATGTTAATACACAATGCCCACAACAGGGCTGAATGCATGACAGATGTTAATGCACAATGCCCACAACAGTGCTGAATGCATGACAGATGTTAATGGACAATGCCCACAACAGGGCTGAATGCATGACAGATGTTAATGCACAATGCCCACAACAGGGCTGAATGCATGACAGATGTTAATGGACAATGCCCACAACAGGGCTGAATGCATGACAGATGTTAATGGACAATGCCCACAATAGGGCTGAATGCATGACAGATGTTAATGCACAATGCCCACAACAGGGCTGAATGCATGACAGATGTTAATGGACAATGCCCACAACAGGGCTGAATGCATGACAGATGTTAATGCACAATGCCCACAACAGGGCTGAATGCATGACAGATGTTAATGGACAATGCCCACAACAGGGCTGAATGCATGACAATTGTTAATGGACAATGCCCACAATAGGGCTGAATGCATGACAGATGTTAATGGACAATGCCCACAACAGGGCTGAATGCATGACAGATGTTAATGCACAATGCCCACAATAGGGCTGAATGCATGACAGATGTTAATGCACAATGCCCACAACAGGGCTGAATGCATGACAGATGTTAATGCACAATGCCCACAATAGGGCTGAATGCATGACAGATGTTAATGCACAATGCCCACAATAGGGCTGAATGCATGACAGATGTTAATGCACAATGCCCACAATAGGGCTGAATGCATGACAGATGTTAATGCACAATGCCCACAATAGGGCTGAATGCATGACAGATGTTAATGCACAATGCCCACAATAGGGCTGAATGCATGACAGATGTTAATGCACAATGCCCACAACAGGGCTGAATGCATGACAGATGTTAATGCACAATGCCCACAATAGGGCTGAATGCATGACAGATGTTAATGCACAATGCCCACAATAGGGCTGAATGCATGACAGATGTTAATGCACAATGCCCACAATAGGGCTGAATGCATGACAGATGTTAATGCACAATGCCCACAATAGGGCTGAATGCATGACAGATGTTAATGCACAATGCCCACAATAGGGCTGAATGCATGACAGATGTTAATGGACAATGCCCACAATAGGGCTGAATGCATGACAGATGTTAATGCACAATGCCCACACCCTATCAGGGCTGAATGCATGACAGATGTTAATGGACAATGCCCACAATAGGGCTGAATGCATGACAGATGTTAATGCACAATGCCCACAATAGGGCTGAATGCATGACAGATGTTAATGCACAATGCCCACAATAGGGCTGAATGCATGACAGATGTTAATGCACAATGCCCACAATAGGGCTGAATGCATGACAGATGTTAATGCACAATGCCCACACCCTATCAGGGCTGAATGCATGACAGATGTGAATGCACAATGCCCACAATAGGGCTGAATGCATGACAGATGTTAATGCACAATGCCCACAATAGGGCTGAATGCATGACAGATGTTAATGCACAATGCCCACACCCTATCAGGGCTGAATGCATGACAGATGTTAATGCACAATGCCCACAATAGGGCTGAATGCATGACAGATGTTAATGCACAATGCCCACACCCTATCAGGGCTGAATGCATGACAGATGTTAATGCACAATGCCCACAACAGGGCAAAATGCATGACAGATGTTAATGCACAATGCCCACAATAGGGCTGAATGCATGACAGATGTTAATGGACAATGCCCACAATAGGGCTGAATGCATGACAGATGTTAATGGACAATGCCCACAATAGGGCTGAATGCATGACAGATGTTAATGCACAATGCCCACAATAGGGCTGAATGCATGACAGATGTTAATGCACAATGCCCACAATAGGGCTGAATGCATGACAGATGTTAATGGACAATGCCCACAATAGGGCTGAATGCATGACAGATGTTAATGCACAATGCCCACACCCTATCAGGGCTGAATGCATGACAGATGTTAATGCACAATGCCCACAATAGGGCTGAATGCATGACAGATGTTAATGGACAATGCCCACAATAGGGCTGAATGCATGACAGATGTTAATGCACAATGCCCACAATAGGGCTGAATGCATGACAGATGTTAATGCACAATGCCCACAATAGGGCTGAATGCATGACAGATGTTAATGGACAATGCCCACAATAGGGCTGAATGCATGACAGATGTTAATGCACAATGCCCACACCCTATCAGGGCTGAATGCATGACAGATGTTAATGGACAATGCCCACAATAGGGCTGAATGCATGACAGATGTTAATGCACAATGCCCACAATAGGGCTGAATGCATGACAGATGTTAATGCACAATGCCCACAATAGGGCTGAATGCATGACAGATGTTAATGCACAATGCCCACAACAGGGCTGAATGCATGACAGATGTTAATGCACAATGCCCACAATAGGGCTGAATGCATGACAGATGTTAATGGACAATGCCCACAATAGGGCTGAATGCATGACAGATGTTAATGCACAATGCCCACAATAGGGCTGAATGCATGACAGATGTTAATGCACAATGCCCACAATAGGGCTGAATGCATGACAGATGTTAATGCACAATGCCCACAATAGGGCTGAATGCATGACAGATGTTAATGCACAATGCCCACAATAGGGCTGAATGCATGACAGATGTTAATGCACAATGCCCACACCCTATCAGGGCTGAATGCATGACAGATGTTAATGCACAATGCCCACAATAGGGCTGAATGCATGACAGATGTTAATGGACAATGCCCACAATAGGGCTGAATGCATGACAGATGTTAATGCACAATGCCCACAATAGGGCTGAATGCATGACAGATGTTAATGCACAATGCCCACAATAGGGCTGAATGCATGACAGATGTTAATGGACAATGCCCACAATAGGGCTGAATGCATGACAGATGTTAATGCACAATGCCCACACCCTATCAGGGCTGAATGCATGACAGATGTTAATGGACAATGCCCACAATAGGGCTGAATGCATGACAGATGTTAATGCACAATGCCCACAATAGGGCTGAATGCATGACAGATGTTAATGCACAATGCCCACAATAGGGCTGAATGCATGACAGATGTTAATGCACAATGCCCACAACAGGGCTGAATGCATGACAGATGTTAATGCACAATGCCCACAATAGGGCTGAATGCATGACAGATGTTAATGGACAATGCCCACAATAGGGCTGAATGCATGACAGATGTTAATGCACAATGCCCACAATAGGGCTGAATGCATGACAGATGTTAATGCACAATGCCCACAATAGGGCTGAATGCATGACAGATGTTAATGCACAATGCCCACAATAGGGCTGAATGCATGACAGATGTTAATGCACAATGCCCACAATAGGGCTGAATGCATGACAGATGTTAATGCACAATGCCCACAACAGGGCTGAATGCATGACAGATGTTAATGCACAATGCCCACAATAGGGCTGAATGCATGACAGATGTTAATGCACAATGCCCACAATAGGGCTGAATGCATGACAGATGTTAATGCACAATGCCCACAATAGGGCTGAATGCATGACAGATGTTAATGCACAATGCCCACAATAGGGCTGAATGCATGACAGATGTTAATGCACAATGCCCACAATAGGGCTGAATGCATGACAGATGTTAATGCACAATGCCCACAACAGGGCTGAATGCATGACAGATGTTAATGCACAATGCCCACAATAGGGCTGAATGCATGACAGGTGTTAATGGACAATGCCCACAATAGGGCTGAATGCATGACAGATGTTAATGCACAATGCCCACAATAGGGCTGAATGCATGACAGATGTTAATGCACAATGCCCACAATAGGGCTGAATGCATGACAGATGTTAATGCACAATGCCCACAATAGGGCTGAATGCATGACAGATGTTAATGCACAATGCCCACACCCTATCAGGGCTGAATGCATGACAGATGTTAATGGACAATGCCCACAATAGGGCTGAATGCATGACAGATGTTAATGCACAATGCCCACACCCTATCAGGGCTGAATGCATGACAGATGTTAATGCACAATGGCCACAATAGGGCTGAATGCATGACAGATGTTAATGCACAATGCCCACACCCTATCAGGGCTGAATGCATGACAGATGTTAATGCACAATGCCCACAATAGGGCTGAATGCATGACAGATGTTAATGCACAATGCCCACACCCTATCAGGGCTGAATGCATGACAGATGTTAATGCACAATGCCCACAATAGGGCTGAATGCATGACAGATGTTAATGGACAATGCCCACACCCTATCAGGGCTGAATGCATGACAGATGTTAATGCACAATGCCCACACCCTATCAGGGCTGAATGCATGACAGATGTTAATGGACAATGCCCACAATAGGGCTGAATGCATGACAGATGTTAATGCACAATGCCCACAATAGGGCTGAATGCATGACAGATGTTAATGCTCAATGCCCACACCCTATCAGGGCTGAATGCATGACAGATGTTAATGCACAATGCCCACACCCTATCAGGGCTGAATGCATGACAGATGTTAATGCACAATGCCCACAATAGGGCTGAATGCATGACAGATGTGAATGCACAATGCCCACACCCTATCAGGGCTGAATGCATGACAGATGTTAATGCACAATGCCCACACCCTATCAGGGCTGAATGCATGACAGATGTTAATGCACAATGCCCACAATAGGGCTGAATGCATGACAGATGTGAATGCACAATGCCCACAATAGGGCTGAATGCATGACAGATGTGAATGCACAATGCCCACACCCTATCAGGGCTGAATGCATGACAGATGTTAATGCACAATGCCCACACCCTATCAGGGCTGAATGCATGACAGATGTGAATTCACAATGCCCACAATAGGGCTGAATGCATGACAGATGTGAATGCACAATGCCCACACCCTATCAGGGCTGAATGCATGACAGATGTGAATGCACAATGCCCACAATAGGGCTGAATGCATGACAGATGTTAATGGACAATGCCCACAATAGGGCTGAATGCATGACAGATGTTAATGGACAATGCCCACAATAGGGCTGAATGCATGACAGATGTTAATGCACAATGCCCACACCCTATCAGGGCTGAATGCATGACAGATGTTAATGCACAATGCCCACAATAGGGCTGAATGCATGACAGATGTGAATGCACAATGCCCACACCCTATCAGGGCTGAATGCATGACAGATGTTAATGCACAATGCCCACACCCTATCAGGGCTGAATGCATGACAGATGTTAATGCACAATGCCCACAATAGGGCTGAATGCATGACAGATGTGAATGCACAATGCCCACACCCTATCAGGGCTGAATGCATGACAGATGTGAATGCACAATGCCCACACCCTATCAGGGCTGAATGCATGACAGATGTGAATGCACAATGCCCACAATAGGGCTGAATGCATGACAGATGTTAATGGACAATGCCCACAATAGGGCTGAATGCATGACAGATGTGAATGCACAATGCCCACAATAGGGCTGAATGCATGACAGATGTGAATGCACAATGCCCACACCCTATCAGGGCTGAATGCATGACAGATATGATTTATTATTTACAGATACTGATTAAATCTACTAATACTGTTGACAATAGATGAGAAAGATTATAATAAACTTTAACACAATATAAGGCCAGTTATTGTTATTAAAAGTAGACCAGTGAATATTGTAAGCAGTTCCAGTTTATTCCTATTCCATAATTACTAGAACAAAATGTTTTTTTTTTTTTTGGGGGGGACCACAAAGAAAGAGGGCGGGATAGATTGACAGAGAGAGAGGGAGGGAGGGAGAGAGGGAGAGAAAGAGGGAGAGAGAGTGAGAATGAAGGAAAGAGAGAAAGAGGGAGAGAGCGGGAGAGTGAGAGGGAGAGGGAGAGAGAAAGAGGGAGAGAGCGGGAGAGTGAGAGGGAGAGGGAGAGAGAAAGAGGGAGAGGGAGGGAGAGTGAGGGAAAGAGAGAGAGAGAGAGGGAGAGGGAGAGAAAGGGATAGAGAAAGAGGGAGAGAGCGGGAGAGAGAGAGGGAGAGGGAGAGAGAAAGAGGGAGAGAGTGAGAGATAGAGGGAGAGGGAGAGAAAGGGAGAGAGAAAGAGGGAGAGAGCGGGAGAGTGAGAGATAGAGGGAGAGGGAGATCGACAGAGAGAGAGTATTTTACATACCGTGGCCGTCAGTAAGGTTCCAGCACATCAACCACGAACAAAGGGAGGTGCTGTTCCTCCTTGCTCCGCTCCTGAAAGACCCCGTGATTCATCCACAGTCAAGAATTACCCAGCGCAGAAAGGTCATGCTCAATTTCTGTCTAGAAATGATATTTTCCCACTATGTTATAAACATTTATCTGATACCTTTATTGGCTTTATTAGATCTGACAGTGTAGTTAAGCCATTTCCCTTCACCGAACAAGGGTCACGGCAGTTAACATTCGCGAAAGTTCCCATCTAATTGGAGAGGTTAGGTTTGTATTCATTGGGGCTGGAGAGAGAGAGAGAGAGAGAGAGAGAGAGAGAGAGAGAGAGAAGAGAGAGAAGAGAGAGAGAGAGGCACGTCCACCTGGTGCGGCAGTGGCGTCATTACCAATGGGAAGTGAAGTGTCCCACAGACCTGCTCACACACATTTATTTGCACATAAATATCACAGCACATGCTAGCATAACAGCTAACACTCTGAATACAGCATTAAAATAGAACAGCTAGCTTGATAGCTAACACTAAAATCGAACGGCTGGCATAATAGCTAACTTGAAAATAGAACAGCTAGCATAATAGCTAACTCAAGAATAGAACAGCTAGCATAATAGCTAACTCAAGAATAGAACAGCTAGCTTGATAGCTAACACTAAAATAGAACGGCTGGCAAAATAGCTAACTCGAAAATAGAACAGCTAGCATAATAGCTTACTCTAGAATATTAAAGCTAATATAATAGCTAAAACTGTAATAGAATGGCTAGCAAAATAGTTAACTCTAGAATATTAAAGCTAATATAATAGCTAAAACTGTAATAGAATGGCTAGCATAACAGCTAACTGTAGAATTTAACAGCTATCATAATAACTACAACTGTAATAGAATGGTTATGGTGTTACTATGCATTATTAGTGCAGAGAGGTTGCCTAAAGCTGCAGCCAGCCGCAATAGACATGATGTAAATTCCTCCGTCACGTGTAATACTCATAAAATATGGATGGGTATACCTAAACCCCTGAGCACCTTGAACACCACTACTCCCCTGTACTCCCCGGTTCAACACCAAACACCACTACTCCCCTGTACTCCCCTGTTCAACACCAAACACCACTACTCCCCTGTACTCCCCTGTTCAACACCAAACACCACTACTCCCCTGTACTCCCCTGTTCAACACCAAACACCTCTACTCCCCTGTACCCCACAGGTTCAACACCAAACACCTCTACTCCCCTGTACTCCCCTGTTCAACACCAAACACCACTACTCCCCTGTACTCCCCTGTTCAACACCAAACACCTCTACTCCCCTGTACTCCCCTGTTCAACACCAACATATGTCATAAGGAGATGGGATTAGGAGGGCAGGAAACTTTCCTTCAAACCCCCCTTACCTCTATTCTCCTCCCCCTTCCGCCTTCCCTCCCTGCAAACTCCCTACTTGGGATAAGGTTAGGAGGGTGGGACACTCTTTAAATCCTTCATCTCCACCCCTACCCTCCTGGGTCCCTATGGCAACCTAATTTGTCCCTCATCTGACCGCTTCATTCTCACTTGGCTCCAAAACAGAACATAGGCTGCATATGGGCTGTGGTGGTGGTGACAGTCTAGTCAGAGAGGTAGTATGTAGTGGTGGTGACAGCCCTGTCAGAGAGGTAGTATGTAGTGGTGGTGACAGCCCTGTCAGAGAGGTAGTATGTAGTGGTGGTGACAGCCTAGTCAGAGAGGTAGTATGTAGTGGTGGTGACAGCCTAGTCAGAGAGGTAGTATGTAGTGGTGGTGACAGTCTAGTCAGAGAGGTAGTATGTAGTGGTGGTGACAGCCTAGTCAGAGAGGTAGTATGTAGTGGTGGTGACAGCCCTGTCAGAGAGGTAGTATGTAGTGGTGGTGACAGCCCTGTCAGAGAGGTAGTATGTAGTGGTGGTGACAGCCTAGTCAGAGAGGTAGTATGTAGTGGTGGTGACAGCCTAGTCAGAGAGGTAGTATGTAGTGGTGGTGACAGTCTAGTCAGAGAGGTAGTATGTAGTGGTGGTGACAGCCTAGTCAGAGAGGTAGTATGTAGTGGTGGTGACAGCCCTGTCAGAGAGGTAGTATGTAGTGGTGGTGACAGCCCTGTCAGAGAGGTAGTATGTAGTGGTGGTGACAGCCTAGTCAGAGAGGTAGTATGTAGTGGTGGTGACAGCCTAGTCAGAGAGGTAGTATGTAGTGGTGGTGACAGTCAGAGAGGTAGTATGTAGTGGTGGTGACAGCCCTGTCAGAGAGGTAGTATGTAGTGGTGGTGACAGCCCTGTCAGAGAGGTAGTATGTAGTGGTGGTGACAGCCTAGTCAGAGAGGTAGTATGTAGTGGTGGTGACAGTCTAGTCAGAGAGGTAGTATGTAGTGGTGGTGACAGCCTAGTCAGAGAGGTAGTATGTAGTGGTGGTGACAGCCCTGTCAGAGAGGTAGTATGTAGTGGTGGTGACAGCCCTGTCAGAGAGGTAGTATGTAGTGGTGGTGACAGCCTAGTCAGAGAGGTAGTATGTAGTGGTGGTGACAGCCTAGTCAGAGAGGTAGTATGTAGTGGTGGTGACAGTGAGAGAGGTAGTATGTAGTGGTGGTGACAGCCCTGTCAGAGAGGTAGTATGTAGTGGTGGTGACAGCCCTGTCAGAGAGGTAGTATGTAGTGGTGGTGACAGCCTAGTCAGAGAGGTAGTATGTAGTGGTGGTGACAGTCAGAGAGGTAGTATGTAGTGGTGGTGACAGCCCTGTCAGAGAGGTAGTATGTAGTGGTGGTGACAGCCCTGTCAGAGAGGTAGTATGTAGTGGTGGTGACAGCCTAGTCAGAGAGGTAGTATGTAGTGGTGGTGACAGTCAGAGAGGTAGTATGTAGTGGTGGTGACAGCCTAGTCAGAGAGGTAGTATGTAGTGGTGGTGACAGCCTAGTCAGAGAGGTAGCATGTAGTGGTGGTGACAGTCAGAGAGGTAGTATGTAGTGGTGGTGACAGCCCTGTCAGAGAGGTAGTATGTAGTGGTGGTGACAGCCCTGTCAGAGAGGTAGTATGTAGTGGTGGTGACAGCCCTGTCAGAGAGGTAGTATGTAGTGGTGGTGACAGCCTAGTCAGAGAGGTAGTATGTAGTGGTGGTGACAGTCAGAGAGGTAGTATGTAGTGGTGGTGACAGCCTAGTCAGAGAGGTAGTATGTAGTGGTGGTGACAGCCTAGTCAGAGAGGTAGCATGTAGTGGTGGTGACAGTCAGAGAGGTAGTATGTAGTGGTGGTGACAGCCCTGTCAGAGAGGTAGTATGTAGTGGTGGTGACAGCCTAGTCAGAGAGGTAGTATGTAGTGGTGGTGACAGTCAGAGAGGTAGTATGTAGTGGTGGTGACAGCCTAGTCAGAGAGGTAGTATGTAGTGGTGGTGACAGCCCTAGTCAGAGAGGTAGCATGTAGTGGTGGTGACAGTCAGAGAGGTAGTATGTAGTGGTGGTGACAGCCCTGTCAGAGAGGTAGTATGTAGTGGTGGTGACAGTCCTGTCAGAGAGGTAGTATGTAGTGGTGGTGACAGCCTAGTCAGAGAGGTAGTATGTAGTGGTGGTGACAGCCCTGTCAGAGAGGTAGTATGTATTGGTGGTGACAGCCTAGTCAGAGAGGTAGTATGTAGTGGTGGTGACAGTCTAGTCAGAGAGGTAGTATGTAGTGGTGGTGACAGCCTAGTCAGAGAGGTAGTATGTAGTGGTGGTGACAGCCTAGTCAGAGAGGTAGTATGTAGTGGTGGTGACAGTCTAGTCAGAGAGGTAGTATGTAGTGGTGGTGACAGCCCTGTCAGAGAGGTAGTATGTAGTGGTGGTGACAGCCTAGTCAGAGAAGTAGTATGCAGTGGTGGTGACAGCCTAGTCAGAGAGGTAGTATGTAGTGGTGGTGACAGTCAGAGAGGTAGTATGTAGTGGTGGTGACAGCCTAGTCAGAGAGGTAGTATGTAGTGGTGGTGACAGCCTAGTCAGAGAGGTAGTATGTAGTGGTGGTGACAGCCTAGTCAGAGAGGTAGTATGTAGTGGTGGTGACAGTCAGAGAGGTAGTATGTAGTGGTGGTGACAGCCTAGTCAGAGAGGTAGTATGTAGTGGTGGTGACAGCCCTGTCAGAGAGGTAGTATGTAGTGGTGGTGACAGCCTAGTCAGAGAGGTAGTATGTAGTGGTGGTGACAGCCTAGTCAGAGAGGTAGTATGTAGTGGTGGTGACAGTCAGAGAGGTAGTATGTAGTGGTGGTGACAGCCTAGTCAGAGAGGTAGTATGTAGTGGTGGTGACAGCCTAGTCAGAGAGGTAGTATGTAGTGGTGGTGACAGTCAGAGAGGTAGTATGTAGTGGTGGTGACAGCCTAGACAGAGAGGTAGTATGTAGTGGTGGTGACAGCCCTGTCAGAGAGGTAGTATGTAGTGGTGGTGACAGCCTAGTCAGAGAGGTAGTATGTAGTGGTGGTGACAGTCTAGTCAGAGAGGTAGTATGTAGTGGTGGTGAAAGCCCAGTCAAGAGGTAGTATGTAGTGGTGGTGACAGTCTAGTCAGAGAGGTAGTATGTAGTGGTGGTGACAGCCTAGTCAGAGAGTTAGTATGTAGTGGTGGTGACAGTCAGAGAGGTAGTATGTAGTGGTGGTGACAGCCTAGTCAGAGAGGTAGTATGCAGTGGTGGTGACAGCCTAGTCAGAGAGGTAGTATGTAGTGGTGGTGACAGTCAGAGAGGTAGTATGTAGTGGTGGTGACAGCCTAGTCAGAGAGGTAGTATGTAGTGGTGGTGACAGCCTAGTCAGAGAGGTAGTATGTAGTGGTGGTGACAGCCTAGTCAGAGAGGTAGTATGTAGTGGTGGTGACAGTCAGAGAGGTAGTATGTAGTGGTGGTGACAGCCTAGTCAGAGAGGTAGTATGTAGTGGTGGTGACAGCCCTGTCAGAGAGGTAGTATGTAGTGGTGGTGACAGCCTAGTCAGAGAGGTAGTATGTAGTGGTGGTGACAGCCTAGTCAGAGAGGTAGTATGTAGTGGTGGTGACAGTCAGAGAGGTAGTATGTAGTGGTGGTGACAGCCTAGTCAGAGAGGTAGTATGTAGTGGTGGTGACAGCCTAGTCAGAGAGGTAGTATGTAGTGGTGGTGACAGTCAGAGAGGTAGTATGTAGTGGTGGTGACAGCCTAGACAGAGAGGTAGTATGTAGTGGTGGTGACAGCCCTGTCAGAGAGGTAGTATGTAGTGGTGGTGACAGCCTAGTCAGAGAGGTAGTATGTAGTGGTGGTGACAGTCTAGTCAGAGAGGTAGTATGTAGTGGTGGTGAAAGCCCAGTCATAAGGTAGTATGTAGTGGTGGTGACAGTCTAGTCAGAGAGGTAGTATGTAGTGGTGGTGACAGCCTAGTCAGAGAGTTAGTATGTAGTGGTGGTGACAGTCAGAGAGGTAGTATGTAGTGGTGGTGACAGCCTAGTCAGAGAGGTAGTATGTAGTGGTGGTGACAGCCCTGTCAGAGAGGTAGTATGTAGTGGTGGTGACAGTCAGAGAGGTAGTATGTAGTGGTGGTGACAGCCTAGTCAGAGAGGTAGTATGTAGTGGTGGTGACAGCCCAGTCAGAGAGGTAGTATGTAGTGGTGGTGACAGTCAGAGAGGTAGTATGTAGTGGTGGTGACAGCCCAGTCAGAGAGGTAGTATGTAGTGGTGGTGACAGCCCTGTCAGAGAGGTAGTATGTAGTGGTGGTGACAGCCTAGTCAGAGAGGTAGTATGTAGTGGTGGTGACAGCCCTGTCAGAGAGGTAGTATGTAGTGGTGGTGACAGCCTAGTCAGAGAGGTAGTATGTAGTGGTGGTGACAGCCTAGTCAGAGAGGTAGTATGTAGTGGTGGTGACAGCCTAGTCAGAGAGGTAGTATGTAGTGGTGGTGACAGTCAGAGAGGTAGTATGTAGTGGTGGTGACAGCCTAGTCAGAGAGGTAGGATGTAGTGGTGGTGACAGCCTAGTCAGAGAGGTAGTATGTAGTGGTGGTGACAGTCAGAGAGGTAGTATGTAGTGGTGGTGACAGCCCCGTCAGAGAGGTAGTATGTAGTGGTGGTGACAGCCCTGTCAGAGAGGTAGTATGTAGTGGTGGTGACAGCCTAGTCAGAGAGGTAGCATGTAGTGGTGGTGACAGTCAGAGAGGTAGTATGTAGTGGTGGTGACAGCCCTGTCAGAGAGGTAGTATGTAGTGGTGGTGACAGTCCTGTCAGAGAGGTAGTATGTAGTGGTGGTGACAGCCTAGTCAGAGAGGTAGTATGTAGTGGTGGTGACAGCCCTGTCAGAGAGGTAGTATGTATTGGTGGTGACAGCCTAGTCAGAGAGGTAGTATGTAGTGGTGGTGACAGTCCAGTCAGAGAGGTAGTATGTAGTGGTGGTGACAGCCTAGTCAGAGAGGTAGTATGTAGTGGTGGTGACAGCCTAGTCAGAGAGGTAGTATGTAGTGGTGGTGACAGTCTAGTCAGAGAGGTAGTATGTAGTGGTGGTGACAGCCCTGTCAGAGAGAGGTAGTATGTAGTGGTGGTGACAGCCTAGTCAGAGAGGTAGTATGCAGTGGTGGTGACAGCCTGGTCAGAGAGGTAGTATGTAGTGGTGGTGACAGTCAGAGAGGTAGTATGTAGTGGTGGTGACAGCCTAGTCAGAGAGGTAGTATGTAGTGGTGGTGACAGCCCTAGTCAGAGAGGTAGTATGTAGTGGTGGTGACAGCCTAGTCAGAGAGGTAGTATGTAGTGGTGGTGACAGTCAGAGAGGTAGTATGTAGTGGTGGTGACAGCCTAGTCAGAGAGGTAGTATGTAGTGGTGGTGACAGCCCTGTCAGAGAGGTAGTATGTAGTGGTGGTGACAGCCTAGTCAGAGAGGTAGTATGTAGTGGTGGTGACAGCCTAGTCAGAGAGGTAGTATGTAGTGGTGGTGACAGTCAGAGAGGTAGTATGTAGTGGTGGTGACAGCCTAGTCAGAGAGGTAGTATGTAGTGGTGGTGACAGCCTAGTCAGAGAGGTAGTATGTAGTGGTGGTGACAGTCAGAGAGGTAGTATGTAGTGGTGGTGACAGCCTAGACAGAGAGGTAGTATGTAGTGGTGGTGACAGCCCTGTCAGAGAGGTAGTATGTAGTGGTGGTGACAGCCTAGTCAGAGAGGTAGTATGTAGTGGTGGTGACAGTCTAGTCAGAGAGGTAGTATGTAGTGGTGGTGAAAGCCCAGTCAAGAGGTAGTATGTAGTGGTGGTGACAGTCTAGTCAGAGAGGTAGTATGTAGTGGTGGTGACAGCCTAGTCAGAGAGTTAGTATGTAGTGGTGGTGACAGTCAGAGAGGTAGTATGTAGTGGTGGTGACAGCCTAGTCAGAGAGGTAGTATGCAGTGGTGGTGACAGCCTAGTCAGAGAGGTAGTATGTAGTGGTGGTGACAGTCAGAGAGGTAGTATGTAGTGGTGGTGACAGCCTAGTCAGAGAGGTAGTATGTAGTGGTGGTGACAGCCTAGTCAGAGAGGTAGTATGTAGTGGTGGTGACAGCCTAGTCAGAGAGGTAGTATGTAGTGGTGGTGACAGTCAGAGAGGTAGTATGTAGTGGTGGTGACAGCCTAGTCAGAGAGGTAGTATGTAGTGGTGGTGACAGCCCTGTCAGAGAGGTAGTATGTAGTGGTGGTGACAGCCCTGGTCGAGAGGTAGTATGTAGTGGTGGTGACAGCCTGGTCAGAGAGGTAGTATGTAGTGGTGGTGACAGTCGAGAGGTAGTATGTAGTGGTGGTGACAGCCTAGTCAGAGAGGTAGTATGTAGTGGTGGTGACAGCCTAGTCAGAGAGGTAGTATGTAGTGGTGGTGACAGTCAGAGAGGTAGTATGTAGTGGTGGTGACAGCCTAGACAGAGAGGTAGTATGTAGTGGTGGTGACAGCCCTGTCAGAGAGGTAGTATGTAGTGGTGGTGACAGCCTAGTCAGAGAGGTAGTATGTAGTGGTGGTGACAGTCTAGTCGAGAGGTAGTATGTAGTGGTGGTGAAAGCCCAGTCAAGAGGTAGTATGTAGTGGTGGTGACAGTCTAGTCAGAGGTAGTATGTAGTGGTGGTGACAGCCCTAGTCAGAGAGTTAGTATGTAGTGGTGGTGACAGTCAGAGAGGTAGTATGTAGTGGTGGTGACAGCCTAGTCAGAGAGGTAGTATGTAGTGGTGGTGACAGCCCTGTCAGAGAGGTAGTATGTAGTGGTGGTGACAGTCAGAGAGGTAGTATGTAGTGGTGGTGACAGCCTAGTCAGAGAGGTAGTATGTAGTGGTGGTGACAGCCCAGTCAGAGAGGTAGTATGTAGTGGTGGTGACAGTCAGAGAGGTAGTATGTAGTGGTGGTGACAGCCCAGTCAGAGAGGTAGTATGTAGTGGTGGTGACAGCCCTGTCAGAGAGGTAGTATGTAGTGGTGGTGACAGCCTAGTCAGAGAGGTAGTATGTAGTGGTGGTGACAGCCCTGTCGAGAGGTAGTATGTAGTGGTGGTGACAGCCTAGTCAGAGGTAGTATGTAGTGGTGGTGACAGCCTAGTCAGAGAGGTAGTATGTAGTGGTGGTGACAGCCTAGTCAGAGAGGTAGTATGTAGTGGTGGTGACAGTCAGAGAGGTAGTATGTAGTGGTGGTGACAGCCCAGTCAGAGAGGTAGGATGTAGTGGTGGTGACAGCCTAGTCAGAGAGGTAGTATGTAGTGGTGGTGACAGTCAGAGAGGTAGTATGTAGTGGTGGTGACAGCCCCGTCAGAGAGGTAGTATGTAGTGGTGGTGACAGCCCTGTCAGAGAGGTAGTATGTAGTGGTGGTGACAGTCTAGTCAGAGAGGTAGTATGTAGTGGTGGTGACAGCCTGGTCGAGAGGTAGTATGTAGTGGTGGTGACAGCCTAGTCAGAGAGGTAGTATGTAGTGGTGGTGACAGCCTTGTCAGAGAGCTAGTATGTAGTGGTGGTGACAGCCTAGTCAGAGAGGTAGTATGTAGTGGTGGTGACAGCCTAGTCAGAGGTAGTATGTAGTGGTGGTGACAGCCCAGTCAGAGAGGTAGTATGTAGTGGTGGTGACAGCCCAGTCAGAGAGCTAGTATGTAGTGGTGGTGACAGTCGAGAGGTAGTATGTAGTGGTGGTGACAGCCTAGTCAGAGAGGTAGGATGTAGTGGTGGTGACAGCCTAGTCAGAGAGGTAGTATGTAGTGGTGGTGACAGTCAGAGAGGTAGTATGTAGTGGTGGTGACAGCCCCGTCAGAGAGGTAGTATGTAGTGGTGGTGACAGCCCTGTCAGAGAGGTAGTATGTAGTGGTGGTGACAGTCTAGTCAGAGAGGTAGTATGTAGTGGTGGTGACAGCCTAGTCAGAGAGGTAGTATGTAGTGGTGGTGACAGCCCTAGTCAGAGAGCTAGTATGTAGTGGTGGTGACAGCTAGTCAGAGAGGTAGTATGTAGTGGTGGTGACAGCCTAGTCAGAGAGGTAGTATGTAGTGGTGGTGACAGCCTAGTCAGAGAGGTAGTATGTAGTGGTGGTGACAGCCCAGTTAGAGAGCTAGTATGTAGTGGTGGTGACAGCCCTGTCAGAGAGGTAGTATGTAGTGGTGGTGACAGTCAGAGAGGTAGTATGTAGTGGTGGTGACAGCCTAGTCAGAGAGGTAGTATGTAGTGGTGGTGACAGTCAGAGAGGTAGTATGTAGTGGTGGTGACAGCCCTGTCAGAGAGGTAGTATGTAGTGGTGGTGACAGCCTAGTCAGAGAGGTAGCATGTAGTGGTGGTGACAGTCAGAGAGGTAGTATGTAGTGGTGGTGACAGTCAGAGAGGTAGTATGTAGTGGTGGTGACAGCCTAGTCAGAGAGGTAGTATGTAGTGGTGGTGACAGCCTAGTCAGAGAGGTAGTATGTAGTGGTGGTGACAGCCTAGTCAGAGAGGTAGTATGTAGTGGTGGTGACAGCCCTGTCAGAGAGGTAGTATGTAGTGGTGGTGACAGCCTAGTCAGAGAGGTAGTATGTAGTGGTGGTGACAGCCTAGTCAGAGAGGTAGTATGTAGTGGTGGTGACAGCCTAGTCAGAGAGGTAGTATGTAGTGGTGGTGACAGCCTAGTCAGAGAGGTAGCATGTAGTGGTGGTGACAGTCAGAGAGGTAGTATGTAGTGGTGGTGACAGCCCTGTCAGAGAGGTAGTATGTAGTGGTGGTGACAGTCCTGTCAGAGAGGTAGTATGTAGTGGTGGTGACAGCCCTAGTCAGAGAGGTAGTATGTAGTGGTGGTGACAGCCCAGTCAGAGAGGTAGTATGTAGTGGTGGTGACAGCCTAGTCAGAGAGGTAGTATGTAGTGGTGGTGACAGTCTAGTCAGAGGTAGTATGTAGTGGTGGTGACAGCCTAGTCAGAGAGGTAGTATGTAGTGGTGGTGACAGCCTAGTCAGAGAGGTAGTATGTAGTGGTGGTGACAGTCTAGTCAGAGAGGTAGTATGTAGTGGTGGTGACAGACAGAGAGGTAGAATGTAGTGGTGGTGACAGCCTAGTCAGAGAGGTAGTATGTAGTGGTGGTGACAGCCTAGTCAGAGAGGTAGTATGTAGTGGTGGTGACAGCCTAGTCAGAGAGGTAGTATGTAGTGGTGGTGACAGTCAGAGAGGTAGTATGTAGTGGTGGTGACAGCCTAGTCAGAGAGGTAGTATGTAGTGGTGGTGACAGCCTAGTCAGAGAGGTAGTATGTAGTGGTGGTGACAGCCTAGTCAGAGAGGTAGTATGTAGTGGTGGTGACAGTCGAGAGGTAGTATGTAGTGGTGGTGACAGCCTAGTCAGAGAGGTAGTATGTAGTGGTGGTGACAGCCTAGTCAGAGAGGTAGTATGTAGTGGTGGTGACAGCCCTGTCAGAGAGGTAGTATGTAGTGGTGGTGACAGCCTAGTCAGAGAGGTAGTATGTAGGGGTGGTGACAGCCTAGTCAGAGAGGTAGTATGTAGTGGTGGTGACAGTCAGAGAGGTAGTATGTAGTGGTGGTGACAGCCTAGTCAGAGAGGTAGTATGTAGTGGTGGTGACAGCCTGGTCAAGAGGTAGTATGTAGTGGTGGTGACAGTCAGAGAGGTAGTATGTAGTGGTGGTGACAGCCTAGACAGAGAGGTAGTATGTAGTGGTGGTGACAGCCCTGTCAGAGAGGTAGTATGTAGTGGTGGTGACAGCCTAGTCAGAGAGGTAGTATGTAGTGGTGGTGACAGTCTAGTCAGAGAGGTAGTATGTAGTGGTGGTGAAAGCCCAGTCAAGAGGTAGTATGTAGTGGTGGTGACAGTCTAGTCAGAGAGGTAGTATGTAGTGGTGGTGACAGCCTAGTCAGAGAGTTAGTATGTAGTGGTGGTGACAGTCAGAGAGGTAGTATGTAGTGGTGGTGACAGCCTAGTCAGAGAGGTAGTATGTAGTGGTGGTGACAGCCCAGTCAGAGAGCTAGTATGTAGTGGTGGTGACAGCCCTGTCAGAGAGGTAGTATGTAGTGGTGGTGACAGTCAGAGAGGTAGTATGTAGTGGTGGTGACAGCCTAGTCAGAGAGGTAGTATGTAGTGGTGGTGACAGCCCAGTCAGAGAGGTAGTATGTAGTGTTGGTGACAGTCAGAGAGGTAGTATGTAGTGGTGGTGACAGCCCAGTCAGAGAGGTAGTATGTAGTGGTGGTGACAGCCCTGTCAGAGAGGTATTATGTAGTGGTGGTGACAGCCTAGTCAGAGAGGTAGTATGTAGTGGTGGTGACAGCCCTGTCAGAATGGTAGTATGTAGTGGTGGTGACAGCCTAGTCAGAGAGGTAGTATGTAGTGGTGGTGACAGCCTAGTCAGAGAGGTAGTATGTAGTGGTGGTGACAGCCTAGTCAGAGAGGTAGTATGTAGTGGTGGTGACAGTCAGAGAGGTAGTATGCAGTGGTGGTGACAGCCTAGTCAGAGAGGTAGGATGTAGTGGTGGTGACAGCCTAGTCAGAGAGGTAGTATGTAGTGGTGGTGACAGTCAGAGAGGTAGTATGTAGTGGTGGTGACAGCCCCGTCAGAGAGGTAGTATGTAGTGGTGGTGACAGCCCTGTCAGAGAGGTAGTATGTAGTGGTGGTGACAGTCTAGTCAGAGAGGTAGTATGTAGTGGTGGTGACAGCCTAGTCAGAGAGGTAGTATGTAGTGGTGGTGACAGCCTAGTCAGAGAGGTAGTATGTAGTGGTGGTGACAGCCTAGTCAGAGAGGTAGTATGTAGTGGTGGTGACAGCCTTGTCAGAGAGCTAGTATGTAGTGGTGGTGACAGCCTAGTCAGAGAGGTAGTATGTAGGGTTGGTGACAGCCTAGTCAGAGAGGTAGTATGTAGTGGTGGTGACAGCCCAGTCAGAGAGGTAGTATGTAGTGGTGGTGACAGCCCAGTCAGAGAGCTAGTATGTAGTGGTGGTGACAGTCAGAGAGGTAGTATGTAGTGGTGATGACAGCCTAGTCAGAGAGGTAGGATGTAGTGGTGGTGACAGCCTAGTCAGAGAGGTAGTATGTAGTGGTGGTGACAGTCAGAGAGGTAGTATGTAGTGGTGGTGACAGCCCCGTCAGAGAGGTAGTATGTAGTGGTGGTGACAGCCCTGTCAGAGAGGTAGTATGTAGTGGTGGTGACAGTCTAGTCAGAGAGGTAGTATGTAGTGGTGGTGACAGCCTAGTCAGAGAGGTAGTATGTAGTGGTGGTGACAGCCTAGTCAGAGAGCTAGTATGTAGTGGTGGTGACAGCCTAGTCAGAGAGGTAGTATGTAGTGGTGGTGACAGCCTAGTCAGAGAGGTAGTATGTAGTGGTGGTGACAGCCTAGTCAGAGAGGTAGTATGTAGTGGTGGTGACAGCCCAGTCAGAGAGGTAGTATGTAGTGGTGGTGACAGCCTAGTCAGAGAGGTAGCATGTAGTGGTGGTGACAGTCAGAGAGGTAGTATGTAGTGGTGGTGACAGTCAGAGAGGTAGTATGTAGTGGTGGTGACAGCCTAGTCAGAGAGGTAGTATGTAGTGGTGGTGACAGCCCTAGTCAGAGAGGTAGTATGTAGTGGTGGTGACAGCCTAGTCAGAGAGGTAGTATGTAGTGGTGGTGACAGCCCTGTCAGAGAGGTAGTATGTAGTGGTGATGACAGCCTAGTCAGAGAGGTAGTATGTAGTGGTGGTGACAGCCTAGTCAGAGAGGTAGTATGTAGTGGTGGTGACAGCCTAGTCAAGAGGTAGTATGTAGTGGTGGTGACAGCCTAGTCAGAGAGGTAGCATGTAGTGGTGGTGACAGTCAGAGAGGTAGTATGTAGTGGTGGTGACAGCCCTGTCAGAGAGGTAGTATGTAGTGGTGGTGACAGTCCTGTCAGAGAGGTAGTATGTAGTGGTGGTGACAGCCTAGTCAGAGAGTTAGTATGTAGTGGTGGTGACAGCCCTGTCAGAGAGGTAGTATGTAGTGGTGGTGACAGCCTAGTCAGAGAGGTAGTATGTAGTGGTGGTGACAGTCTAGTCAGAGAGGTAGTATGTAGTGGTGGTGACAGCCTAGTCAGAGAGGTAGTATGTAGTGGTGGTGACAGCCTAGTCAGAGAGGTAGTATGTAGTGGTGGTGACAGTCTAGTCAGAGAGGTAGTATGTAGTGGTGGTGACAGTCAGAGAGGTAGTATGTAGTGGTGGTGACAGCCTAGTCAGAGAGGTAGTATGTAGTGGTGGTGACAGCCTAGTCAGAGAGGTAGTATGTAGTGGTGGTGACAGCCTAGTCAGAGAGGTAGTATGTAGTGGTGGTGACAGTCAGAGAGGTAGTATGTAGTGGTGGTGACAGCCTAGTCAGAGAGGTAGTATGTAGTGGTGGTGACAGCCTAGTCAGAGAGGTAGTATGTAGTGGTGGTGACAGCCTAGTCAGAGAGGTAGTATGTAGTGGTGGTGACAGTCAGAGAGGTAGTATGTAGTGGTGGTGACAGCCTGGTCAGAGAGGTAGTATGTAGTGGTGGTGACAGCCTAGTCAGAGGGGTAGTATGTAGTGGTGGTGACAGCCCTGTCAGAGAGGTAGTATGTGGTGGTGGTGACAGCCTAGTCAGAGAGGTAGTATGTAGGGGTGGTGACAGCCTAGTCAGAGAGGTAGTATGTAGTGGTGGTGACAGTCAGAGAGGTAGTATGTAGTGGTGGTGACAGCCTAGTCAGAGAGGTAGTATGTAGTGGTGGTGACAGCCAAGTCAGAGAGGTAGTATGTAGTGGTGGTGACAGTCAGAGAGGTAGTATGTAGTGGTGGTGACAGCCTGAGACAGAGAGGTAGTATGTAGTGGTGGTGACAGCCCTGTCAGAGAGGTAGTATGTAGTGGTGGTGACAGCCTAGTCGAGAGGTAGTATGTAGTGGTGGTGACAGTCTAGTCAGAGAGGTAGTATGTAGTGGTGGTGAAAGCCCAGTCAAGAGGTAGTATGTAGTGGTGGTGACAGTCTAGTCAGAGAGGTAGTATGTAGTGGTGGTGACAGCCTAGTCAGAGAGTTAGTATGTAGTGGTGGTGACAGTCAGAGAGGTAGTATGTAGTGGTGGTGACAGCCTAGTCAGAGAGGTAGTATGTAGTGGTGGTGACAGCCCAGTCAGAGAGCTAGTATGTAGTGGTGGTGACAGCCCTGTCAGAGAGGTAGTATGTAGTGGTGGTGACAGTCAGAGAGGTAGTATGTAGTGGTGGTGACAGCCTAGTCAGAGAGGTAGTATGTAGTGGTGGTGACAGCCCGGTCAGAGAGGTAGTATGTAGTGTTGGTGACAGTCAGAGAGGTAGTATGTAGTGGTGGTGACAGCCCAGTCAGAGAGGTAGTATGTAGTGGTGGTGACAGCCCTGTCAGAGTGGTATTATGTAGTGGTGGTGACAGCCTAGTCAGAGAGGTAGTATGTAGTGGTGGTGACAGCCCTGTCAGAGAGGTAGTATGTAGTGGTGGTGACAGCCTAGTCAGAGAGGTAGTATGTAGTGGTGGTGACAGCCTGGTCAGAGAGGTAGTATGTAGTGGTGGTGACAGCCCTGGTCAGAGAGGTGAGTATGTAGTGGTGGTGACAGTCAGAGAGGTAGTATGTAGTGGTGGTGACAGCCTAGTCAGAGAGGTAGGATGTAGTGGTGGTGACAGCCTAGTCAGAGAGGTAGTATGTAGTGGTGGTGACAGTCAGAGAGGTAGTATGTAGTGGTGGTGACAGCCCCGTCAGAGAGGTAGTATGTAGTGGTGGTGACAGCCCTGTCAGAGAGGTAGTATGTAGTGGTGGTGACAGTCTAGTCAGAGAGGTAGTATGTAGTGGTGGTGACAGCCTAGTCAGAGAGGTAGTATGTAGTGGTGGTGACAGCCTAGTCAGAGAGCTAGTATGTAGTGGTGGTGACAGCCTAGTCAGAGAGGTAGTATGTAGTGGTGGTGACAGCCTAGTCAGAGAGGTAGTATGTAGTGGTGGTGACAGCCCAGTCAGAGAGCTTGTATGTAGTGGTGGTGACAGTCAGAGAGGTAGTATGTAGTGGTGGTGACAGCCTAGTCAGAGAGGTAGTATGTAGTGGTGGTGACAGCCTAGTCAGAGAGGTAGTATGTAGTGGTGGTGACAGCCTAGTCAGAGAGGTAGTATGTAGTGGTGGTGACAGCACAGTCAGAGAGCTAGTATGTAGTGGTGGTGACAGTCAGAGAGGTAGTATGTAGTGGTGATGACAGCCTAGTCAGAGAGGTAGGATGTAGTGGTGGTGACAGCCTAGTCAGAGAGGTAGTATGTAGTGGTGGTGACAGCCTAGTCAGAGAGGTAGTATGTAGTGGCGGTGACAGCCTAGTCAGAGAGGTAGTATGTAGTGGTGGTGACAGCCCAGTCAGAGAGCTAGTATGTAGTGGTGGTGACAGCCCTGTCAGAGAGCTAGTATGTAGTGGTGGTGACAGCCCTGTCAGAGAGCTAGTATGTAGTGGTGGTGACAGCCTAGTCAGAGAGGTAGTAAGTAGTGGTGGTGACAGCCTAGTCAGAGAGGTAGTATGTAGTGGTGGTGACAGCCCAGTCAGAGAGCTAGTATGTAGTGGTGGTGACAGTCAGAGAGGTAGTATGTAGTGGTGATGACAGCCTAGTCAGAGAGGTAGGATGTAGTGGTGGTGACAGCCTAGTCAGAGAGGTAGTATGTAGTGGTGGTGACAGCCTAGTCAGAGAGGTAGTATGTAGTGGTGGTGACAGCCTAGTCAGAGAGGTAGTATGTAGTGGTGGTGACAGCCCAGTCAGAGAGCTAGTATGTAGTGGTGGTGACAGCCCTGTCAGAGAGGTAGTATGTAGTGGTGGTGACAGTAAGAGAGGTAGTATGTAGTGGTGGTGACAGCCTAGTCAGAGAGGTAGTATGTAGTGGTGGTGACAGTCAGAGAGGTAGTATGTAGTGGTGGTGACAGCCCTGTCAGAGAGGTAGTATGTAGTGGTGGTGACAGCCTAGTCAGAGAGGTACCATGTAGTGGTGGTGACAGCCTAGTCAGAGAGGTAGTATGTAGTGGTGGTGACAGCCTAGTCAGAGAGGTAGTATGTAGTGGTGGTGACAGTCAGAGAGGTAGTATGTAGTGGTGGTGACAGCCTAGTCAGAGAGGTAGGATGTAGTGGTGGTGACAGCCTAGTCAGAGAGGTAGTATGTAGTGGTGGTGACAGTCAGAGAGGTAGTATGTAGTGGTGGTGACAGCCCCGTCAGAGAGGTAGTATGTAGTGGTGGTGACAGCCCTGTCAGAGAGGTAGTATGTAGTGGTGGTGACAGTCTAGTCAGAGAGGTAGTATGTAGTGGTGGTGACAGCCTAGTCAGAGAGGTAGTATGTAGTGGTGGTGACAGCCTGAGTCAGAGAGGTAGTATGTAGTGGTGGTGACAGCCTAGTCAGAGAGGTAGTATGTAGTGGTGGTGACAGCCTAGTCAGAGAGGTAGTATGTAGTGGTGGTGACAGCCCAGTCAGAGAGGTAGTATGTAGTGGTGGTGACAGTCAGAGAGGTAGTATGTAGTGGTGGTGACAGCCTAGTCAGAGAGGTAGTATGTAGTGGTGGTGACAGCCTGGTCAGAGAGGTAGTATGTAGTGGTGGTGACAGCCTAGTCAGAGAGGTAGTATGTAGTGGTGGTGACAGCCCAGTCAGAGAGCTAGTATGTAGTGGTGGTGACAGTCAGAGAGGTAGTATGTAGTGGTGGTGACAGCCTAGTCAGAGAGGTAGGATGTAGTGGTGGTGACAGCCTAGTCAGAGAGGTAGTATGTAGTGGTGGTGACAGCCTAGTCAGAGAGGTAGTATGTAGTGGTGGTGACAGCCTAGTCAGAGAGGTAGTATGTAGTGGTGGTGACAGCCCAGTCAGAGAGCTAGTATGTAGTGGTGGTGACAGCCCTGTCAGAGAGCTAGTATGTAGTGGTGGTGACAGCCCTGTCAGAGAGCTAGTATGTAGTGGTGGTGACAGCCTAGTCAGAGAGGTAGTATGTAGTGGTGGTGACAGCCTAGTCAGAGAGGTAGTATGTAGTGGTGGTGACAGCCCAGTCAGAGAGCTAGTATGTAGTGGTGGTGACAGCCTGGTCAGAGAGGTAGTATGTAGTGGTGGTGACAGCCCAGTCAGAGAGGTAGTATGTAGTGGTGGTGACAGCCTAGTCAGAGAGGTAGTATGTAGTGGTGGTGACAGCCTAGTCAGAGAGGTAGTATGTAGTGGTGGTGACAGCCCAGTCAGAGAGCTAGTATGTAGTGGTGGTGACAGCCCTGTCAGAGAGGTAGTATGTAGTGGTGGTGACAGTCAGAGAGGTAGTATGTAGTGGTGGTGACAGCCTAGTCAGAGAGGTACCATGTAGTGGTGGTGACAGTCAGAGAGGTAGTATGTAGTGGTGGTGACAGTCAGAGAGGTAGTATGTAGTGGTGGTGACAGCCTAGTCAGAGAGGTAGTATGTAGTGGTGGTGACAGCCTAGTCAGAGAGGTAGTATGTAGTGGTGGTGACAGCCTAGTCAGAGAGGTAGTATGTAGTGGTGGTGACAGCCCTGTCAGAGAGGTAGTATGTAGTGGTGGTGACAGCCTAGTCAGAGAGGTAGTATGTAGTGGTGGTGACAGCCTAGTCAGAGAGGTAGTATGTAGTGGTGGTGACAGCCTAGTCAGAGAGGTAGTATGTAGTGGTGGTGACAGCCTAGTCAGAGAGGTAGCATGTAGTGGTGGTGACAGTCAGAGAGGTAGTATGTAGTGGTGGTGACTGCCCTGTCAGAGAGGTAGTATGTAGTGGTGGTGACAGTCCTGTCAGAGAGGTAGTATGTAGTGGTGGTGACAGCCTAGTCAGAGAGGTAGTATGTAGTGGTGGTGACAGCCCTGTCAGAGAGGTAGTATGTAGTGGTGGTGACAGCCTAGTCAGAGAGGTAGTATGTAGTGGTGGTGACAGTCTAGTCAGAGAGGTAGTATGTAGTGGTGGTGACAGCCTAGTCAGAGAGGTAGTATGTAGTGGTGGTGACAGCCTAGTCAGAGAGGTAGTATGTAGTGGTGGTGACAGTCTAGTCAGAGAGGTAGTATGTAGTGGTGGTGACAGCCCGTCGAGAGAGGTAGTATGTAGTGGTGGTGACAGTCCTAGTCAGAGAGGTAGTATGCAGTGGTGGTGACAGCCTAGTCAGAGAGGTAGTATGTAGTGGTGGTGACACCCCGTCAGAGAGGTAGTATGTAGTGGTGGTGACAGCCTAGTCGAGAGGTAGTATGTAGTGGTGGTGACAGCCTAGTCAGAGAGGTAGTATGTAGTGGTGGTGACAGCCTGGTCAGAGAGGTAGTATGTGGTGGTGGTGACAGTCGAGAGGTAGTATGTAGTGGTGGTGACAGCCTAGTCAGAGAGGTAGTATGTAGTGGTGGTGACAGCCTAGTCAGAGAGGTAGTATGTAGTGGTGGTGACAGTCAGAGAGGTAGTATGTAGTGGTGGTGACAGCCTAGACAGAGAGGTAGTATGTAGTGGTGGTGACAGCCCTGTCAGAGAGGTAGTATGTAGTGGTGGTGACATCCTAGTCAGAGAGGTAGTATGTAGTGGTGGTGACAGTCTAGTCAGAGAGGTAGTATGTAGTGGTGGTGAAAGCCCAGTCAGAGAGGTAGTATGTAGTGGTGGTGACAGCCTGGTCAGAGAGTTAGTATGTAGTGGTGGTGAACAGTCAGAGAGGTAGTATGTAGTGGTGGTGACAGCCTAGTCAGAGAGGTAGTATGTAGTGGTGGTGACAGCCCAGTCAGAGAGCTAGTATGTAGTGGTGGTGACAGCTCTGTCAGAGAGGTAGTATGTAGTGGTGGTGACAGTCAGAGAGGTAGTATGTAGTGGTGGTGACAGCCTAGTCAGAGAGGTAGTATGTAGTGGTGGTGACAGCCCAGTCAGAGAGGTAGTATGTAGTGGTGGTGACAGTCAGAGAGGTAGTATGTAGTGGTGGTGACAGCCCAGTCAGAGAGGTAGTATGTAGTGGTGGTGACAGCCCTGTCAGAGAGGTATTATGTAGTGGTGGTGACAGCCTAGTCAGAGAGGTAGTATGTAGTGGTGGTGACAGCCCTGTCAGAGAGGTAGTATGTAGTGGTGGTGACAGCCTAGTCAGAGAGGTAGTATGTAGTGGTGGTGACAGTCAGAGAGGTAGTATGTAGTGGTGGTGACAGCCTAGTCAGAGAGGTAGGATGTAGTGGTGGTGACAGCCTAGTCAGAGAGGTAGTATGTAGTGGTGGTGACAGTCAGAGAGGTAGTATGTAGTGGTGGTGACAGCCCCGTCAGAGAGGTAGTATGTAGTGGTGGTGACAGCCCTGTCAGAGAGGTAGTATGTAGTGGTGGTGACAGTCTAGTCAGAGAGGTAGTATGTAGTGGTGGTGACAGCCTGGTCGAGAGGTAGTATGTAGTGGTGGTGACAGCCCTGGTCAGAGAGCTAGTATGTAGTGGTGGTGACAGCCTAGTCAGAGAGGTAGTATGTAGTGGTGGTGACAGCCTAGTCGAGAGGTAGTATGTAGTGGTGGTGACAGCCTAGTCAGAGAGGTAGTATGTAGTGGTGGTGACAGCCAGTCAGAGAGCTTGCATGTAATGGTGGTGACAGTCAGAGAGGTAGTATGTAGTGGTGGTGACAGCCCTAGTCAGAGAGGTAGTATGTAGTGGTGGTGACAGCCTAGTCAGAGAGGTAGTATGTAGTGGTGGTGACAGTCAGAGAGGTAGTATGTAGTGGTGGTGACAGCCCCGTCAGAGAGGTAGTATGTAGTGGTGGTGACAGCCCTGTCAGAGAGGTAGTATGTAGTGGTGGTGACAGTCTAGTCAGAGAGGTAGTATGTAGTGGTGGTGACAGCCTAGTCAGAGAGGTAGTATGTAGTGGTGGTGACAGCCTGGTCAGAGAGCTAGTATGTAGTGGTGGTGACAGCCTGGTCAGAGAGGTAGTATGTAGTGGTGGTGACAGCCCTAGTCAGAGAGGTAGTATGTAGTGGTGGTGACAGCCTAGTCAGAGAGGTAGCATGTAGTGGTGGTGACAGTCAGAGAGGTAGTATGTAGTGGTGGTGACACCTGTCAGAGGTAGTATGTAGTGGTGGTGACAGCCTAGTCAGAGGGTAGTATGTAGTGGTGGTGACAGCCTGGTCAGAGAGGGAGTATGTAGTGGTGGTGACAGCCCAGTCAGAGAGGTAGTATGTAGTGGTGGTGACAGCCCTGTCAGAGAGGTAGTATGTAGTGGTGGTGACAGCCTAGTCAGAGAGGTAGTATGTAGTGGTGGTGACAGCCTAGTCGAGAGGTAGTATGTAGTGGTGGTGACAGCCTAGTCAGAGGTAGTATGTAGTGGTGGTGACAGCCTAGTCAGAGAGGTAGTATGTAGTGGTGGTGACAGTCAGAGAGGTAGTATGTAGTGGTGGTGACTGCCTTGTCAGAGAGGTAGTATGTAGTGGTGGTGACAGTCCTGTCAGAGAGGTAGTATGTAGTGGTGGTGACAGCCTAGTCAGAGGTAGTATGTAGTGGTGGTGACAGCCCTGTCAGAGAGGTAGTATGTAGTGGTGGTGACAGCCCTAGTCAAGAGGTAGTATGTAGTGGTGGTGACAGTCTAGTCAGAGAGGTAGTATGTGGTGGTGGTGACAGCCTAGTCAGAGAGGTAGTATGTAGTGGTGGTGACAGCCTAGTCAGAGAGGTAGTATGTAGTGGTGGTGACAGTCTAGTCAGGGTGGTATGTAGTGGTGGTGACAGCCCTGTCAGAGGGTAGTATGTAGTGGTGGTGACAGCCTAGTCAGAGAGGTAGTATGCAGTGGTGGTGACAGCCTAGTCAGAGGTAGTATGTAGTGGTGGTGACAGTCAGAGAGGTAGTATGTAGTGGTGGTGACAGCCCTAGTCAGAGAGGTAGTATGTAGTGGTGGTGACAGCCTAGTCAGAGAGGTAGTATGTAGTGGTGGTGACAGCCTAGTCAGAGAGGTAGTATGTAGTGGTGGTGACACCGTCGGGTAGTATGTAGTGGTGGTGACAGCCTAGTCAGAGAGGTAGTATGTAGTGGTGGTGACAGCCTAGTCAGAGAGGTAGTATGTGTGGTGGTGACAGTCAGAGAGGTAGTATGTAGTGGTGGTGACAGCCCTAGACAGAGAGGTAGTATGTAGTGGTGGTGACAGCCCTGTCAGAGAGGTAGTATGTAGTGGTGGTGACATCCTAGTCAGAGAGGTAGTATGTAGTGGTGGTGACAGTCTAGTCAGAGAGGTAGTATGTAGTGGTGGTGAAAGCCCAGTCAAGAGGTAGTATGTAGTGGTGGTGACAGCCTAGTCAGAGAGTTAGTATGTAGTGGTGGTGACAGTCAGAGAGGTAGTATGTAGTGGTGGTGACAGCCTAGTCAGAGAGGTAGTATGTAGTGGTGGTGACAGCCCAGTCAGAGAGCTAGTATGTAGTGGTGGTGACAGCCCCTGTCAGAGGTAGTATGTAGTGGTGGTGACAGTCAGAGAGGTAGTATGTAGTGGTGGTGACAGCCTAGTCAGAGAGGTAGTATGTAGTGGTGGTGACAGCCCAGTCAGAGAGGTAGTATGTAGTGGTGGTGACAGTCAAGAGGTAGTATGTAGTGGTGGTGACAGCCCAGTCAGAGAGGTAGTATGTAGTGGTGGTGACAGCCCTGTCAGAGAGGTATTATGTAGTGGTGGTGACAGCCTAGTCGAGAGGTAGTATGTAGTGGTGGTGACAGCCCTGTCAGAGAGGTAGTATGTAGTGGTGGTGACAGCCTAGTCGAGAGGTAGTATGTAGTGGTGGTGACAGTCAAGAGGTAGTATGTAGTGGTGGTGACACCTAGTCGAGAGGTGGGATGTAGTGGTGGTGACAGCCTGGTCAGAGAGGTAGTATGTAGTGGTGGTGACAGTCAGAGAGGTAGTATGTAGTGGTGGTGACAGCCCAGTCAGAGAGGTAGTATGTAGTGGTGGTGACAGCCCTGTCAGAGAGGTAGTATGTAGTGGTGGTGACAGTCTGGTCAGAGAGGTAGTATGTAGTGGTGGTGACAGCCCTAGTCAGAGAGGTAGTATGTAGTGGTGGTGACAGCCTGGTCAGAGAGCTGGGTATGTAGTGGTGGTGACAGCCTAGTCAGAGAGGTAGTATGTAGTGGTGGTGACAGCCTAGTCAGAGAGGTAGTATGTAGTGGTGGTGACAGCCTAGTCAGAGAGGTAGTATGTAGTGGTGGTGACAGCCCAGTCAGAGAGCTTGTATGTAGTGGTGGTGACAGTCAGAGAGGTAGTATGTAGTGGTGGTGACAGCCGAGTCAGAGAGGTAGGATGTAGTGGTGGTGACAGCCTAGTCAGAGAGGTAGTATGTAGTGGTGGTGACAGTCAGAGAGGTAGTATGTAGTGGTGGTGACAGCCCCGTCAGAGAGGTAGTATGTAGTGGTGGTGACAGCCCTGTCAGAGAGGTAGTATGTAGTGGTGGTGACAGTCTAGTCAGAGAGGTAGTATGTAGTGGTGGTGACAGCCTAGTCAGAGAGGTAGTATGTAGTGGTGGTGACAGCCCTGGTCAGAGGCTAGTATGTAGTGGTGGTGACAGCCTAGTCAGAGGTAGTATGTAGTGGTGGTGACAGCCTAGTCAGAGAGGTAGTATGTAGTGGTGGTGACAGCCTAGTCAGAGAGGTAGTATGTAGTGGTGGTGACAGCCCAGTCAGAGAGCTAGTATGTAGTGGTGGTGACAGCCCGCAGAGGTAGTATGTAGTGGTGGTGACAGTCAGAGAGGTAGTATGTAGTGGTGGTGACAGCCTAGTCAGAGGGGAGTATGTAGTGGTGGTGACAGTCAGAGAGGTAGTATGTAGTGGTGGTGACAGCCCTAGTCAGAGAGGTAGTATGTAGTGGTGGTGACAGCCTAGTCAGAGAGGTAGCATGTAGTGGTGGTGACAGTCAGAGAGGTAGTATGTAGTGGTGGTGACAGTCAGAGAGGTAGTATGTAGTGGTGGTGACAGCCCCAGTCAGAGAGGTAGTATGTAGTGGTGGTGACAGCCCAGTCAGAGAGGTATTATGTAGTGGTGGTGACAGCCTAGTCAGAGAGGTGGTATGTAGTGGTGGTGACAGCCCTGTCAGAGAGGTAGTATGTAGTGGTGGTGACAGCCTGGTCAGAGAGGTAGTATGTGTGGTGGTGACAGTCAGAGAGGTAGTATGTAGTGGTGGTGACAGCCTAGTCAGAGAGGTGGGATGTAGTGGTGGTGACAGCCTAGTCAGAGAGGTAGTATGTAGTGGTGGTGAACAGTCAGAGAGGTAGTATGTAGTGGTGGTGACAGCCCCGTCAGAGAGGTAGTATGTAGTGGTGGTGACAGCCCTGTCGAGAGGTAGTATGTAGTGGTGGTGACAGCCTGGTCAAGAGGTAGTATGTAGTGGTGGTGACAGCCCAGTCGAGAGGTAGTATGTAGTGGTGGTGACAGCCTGGTCAGAGAGCTAGTATGTAGTGGTGGTGACAGCCTGGTCAGAGAGGTAGTATGTAGTGGTGGTGACAGCCTAGTCAGAGAGGTAGTATGTGTGGTGGTGACAGCCTGGTCAGAGAGGTAGTATGTAGTGGTGGTGACAGCCCAGTCAGAGAGGTTGTATGTAATGGTGGTGACAATCAGAGAGGTAGTATGTAGTGGTGGTGACAGCCTAGTCAGAGAGGTAGGATGTAGTGGTGGTGACAGCCCTAGTCAGAGAGGTAGTATGTAGTGGTGGTGACAGTCAGAGAGGTAGTATGTAGTGGTGGTGACAACCCCGTCAGAGAGGTAGTATGTAGTGGTGGTGACAGCCCTGTCAGAGAGGTAGTATGTAGTGGTGGTGACAGTCTGGTCAGAGAGGTAGTATGTAGTGGTGGTGACAGCCTAGTCAGAGAGGTAGTATGTAGTGGTGGTGACAGCCTAGTCAGAGAGCTAGTATGTAGTGGTGGTGACAGCCCAGTCAGAGGTAGTATGTAGTGGTGGTGACAGCCTAGTCAGAGAGGTAGTATGTAGTGGTGGTGACAGCCTAGTCAGAGGGGTAGTATGTAGTGGTGGTGACAGCCCAGTCAGAACTGGTATGTAGTGGTGGTGACAGCACGGTCAGAGAGGTAGTATGTAGTGGTGGTGACGTAGAGGTAGTATGTAGTGGTGGTGACAGCCTAGTCAGAGAGGGAGTATGTAGTGGTGGTGACAGTCAGAGGTAGTATGTAGTGGTGGTGACAGCCCTGTCAGAGAGGTAGTATGTAGTGGTGGTGACAGCCTGGTCAGAGAGGTAGCATGTAGTGGTGGTGACAGTCAGAGAGGTAGTATGTAGTGGTGGTGACAGTCAGAGGTAGTATGTAGTGGTGGTGACAGCCTAGTCACAGAGGTAGTATGTAGTGGTGGTGACAGCCTAGTCAAGAGGTAGTATGTAGTGGTGGTGACAGCCCAGTCAAGAGGTAGTATGTAGTGGTGGTGACAGCCCTGTCAGAGAGGTAGTATGTAGTGGTGGTGACAGCCCTAGTCAGAGAGGTAGTATGTAGTGGTGGTGACAGCCTAGTCAGAGAGGTAGTATGTAGTGGTGGTGACAGTCAGAGAGGTAGTATGTAGTGGTGGTGACAGCCTAGTCAGAGGTAGTATGTAGTGGTGGTGACAGCCCTGTCAGAGAGGTGGTATGTAGTGGTGGTGACAGCCTAGTCAAGAGGTAGTATGTAGTGGTGGTGACAGTCTAGTCAGAGAGGTAGTATGTAGTGGTGGTGAAAGCCCAGTCAAGAGGTAGTATGTAGTGGTGGTGACAGTCTAGTCAGAGGTAGTATGTAGTGGTGGTGACAGCCTAGTCAAGAGTTAGTATGTAGTGGTGGTGACAGTCAGAGAGGTAGTATGTAGTGGTGGTGACAGCCTGTCAGAGAGGTAGTATGTAGTGGTGGTGACAGCCTGGTCAAGAGGTAGTATGTAGTGGTGGTGACGCCTGGTCAAGAGGTAGTATGTAGTGGTGGTGAGCAGCCCTGTCAGAGAGGTAGTATGTAGTGGTGGTGACAGCCCGGTCAGAGAGGTAGTATGTAGTGGTGGTGACAACCCGGTCAGAGAGGTAGTATGTAGTGGTGGTGACAGTCAGAGAGGTAGTATGTAGTGGTGGTGACAGCCTAGTCAAGAGGTAGTATGTAGTGGTGGTGACCCTGGTCAAGAGGTAGTATGTAGTGGTGGTGACAGCCTGTCGAGAGGTAGTATGTGAGTGGTGGTGACAGCCTGGTCAGAGAGGTAGTATGTAGGGTGGTGACAAGTAGTATATAGTGGTGGTGACAGCCTGGTCAGAGAGGTAGTATGTAGTGGTGGTGACAGCCCTGTCGAGAGGTGTATGTAGTGGTGGTGACACCCAGTCAGAGAGTAGTATGTAGTGGTGGTGACAGCCCTGTCAGAGAGGTAGTATGTAGTGGTGGTGACAGTCAGAGAGGTAGTATTTAGTGGTGGTGACGCCCTAGTCAGAGGTAGTATGTAGTGGTGGTGACAGCCCAGTCAGAGAGGTAGTATGTAGTGGTGGTGACAGTCAGAAGGTAGTATGTAGTGGTGGTGACAGCCCAGTCAGAAGGTAGTATGTAGTGGTGGTGACAGTCGAGAGGTAGTATGTGGAGTGGTGGTGACAGCCCAGTCAGAGGTAGTATGTAGTGGTGGTGACAGCCCTGTCAGAGGTAGTATGTAGTGGTGGTGACAACCTAGTCAGAGAGGTAGTATGTAGTGGTGGTGACAACCCTGTCAGAGAGGTAGTATGTAGTGGTGGTGACAGCTAGTCAGGAGGTAGTATGTAGTGGTGGTGACAGCCTGGTCGAGAGGTAGTATGTAGTGGTGGTGACAGCCCTAGTCAGAGAGGGTAGTATGTAGTGGTGGTGACAGTCAGAGAGGTTGTATGTAGTGGTGGTGACAGCCTAGTCAGAGAGGTAGGATGTAGTGGTGGTGACAGCCTAGTCAGAGAGGTAGTATGTAGTGGTGGTGACAGTCAGAGGTAGTATATAGTGGTGGTGACAGCCCGTCAGAGAGGTAGTATGTAGTGGTGGTGACAGCCCTGTCAGAGAGGTAGTATGTAGTGGTGGTGACAGTCTAGTCAGAGAGGTAGTATGTAGTGGTGGTGACAGCCTAGTCAGAGAGGTAGTATGTAGTGGTGGTGACAGCCTAGTCAGAGAGCTAGTATGTAGTGGTGGTGACAGCCTAGTCAGAGAGTAGTATGTAGTGGTGGTGACAGCCTAGTCAGAGGTAGTATGTAGTGGTGGTGACAGCCTAGTCAGAGGGTAGTATGTAGTGGTGGTGACAGCCCGGTCAGAGAACTAGTATGTAGTGGTGGTGACAGTCAGCAGAGGTAGTATGTAGTGGTGGTGACACTAGTCAAGAGGTAGTATGTAGTGGTGGTGACAGCTGGTCAGAGAGCTAGTATGTAGTGGTGGTGACAGCCCTAGTCAGTGGGTGTGTGGTGGTGGTGAAGCCTGGTCAGAGAGGTGGTATGTAGTGGTGGTGACAGCCTGTCAGAGAGGTAGTATGTGGTGGTGGTGACAGCCTAGTCGAGAGGTAGTATGTAGTGGTGGTGACAGTCTAGTCAGAGGTAGTATGTAGTGGTGGTGAAAGCCCAGTAAGAGGTAGTATGTAGTGGTGGTGACAGTCTGGTCGAGAGGTAGTATGTAGTGGTGGTGACAGCCTGGTCAGAGAGGTAGTATGTAGTGGTGGTGACAGTCAAGAGGTAGTATGTAGTGGTGGTGACACCTAGTCAAGAGTGTATGTAGTGGTGGTGACAGCCTAGTCAGAGAGTAGTATGTAGTGGTGGTGACACTGTCAGAGAGGTAGTATGTAGTGGTGGTGACAGCCCTGTCAGAGAGTAGTATGTAGTGGTGGTGACAGCTGTGAGAGGGTAGTATGTGTGGTGGTGACAGCCAGTCAAGAGGTAGTATGTGAGGTGGTGACGTCGTCAGAGGTAGTATGTGGTGGTGGTGACAGCCTGTCAGAGAGGTAGTATGTAGTGGTGGTGACAGCCTGGTCAGAGATAGTATGTAGTGGTGGTGACAGCGGTCAGAGAGGTAGTATGTAGTGGTGGTGACAGTCAGAGGTAGTATGTAGTGGTGGTGACAGCCATCAGAAGGTGGTATGTAGTGGTGGTGACAGCCCTGTCGAGAGGTGTGTGTAGTGGTAGTGACAAGTCAGAGAGGTAAAGTATGTAGTGGTGGTGCAGCCCTGTCAGAGAGGTAGTATGTGTGGTGGTGACAGTCAGAGGTAGTATGTAGTGGTGGTGACAACCTAGTCAGAGGTAGTATGTAGTGGTGGTGACAGCCCAGTCAGAGAGGTAGTATGTAGTGGTGGTGACAGTCAGAGGGTAGTATGTAGTGGTGGTGACACCCAGTCAGAGGTAGTATGTAGTGGTGGTGACAGTCAAGAGGTAGTATGTAGTGGTGGTGACAGCCCAGTCAGAGGTAGTATGTAGTGGTGGTGACAGCCCTGTCGAGAGGTAGTATGTAGTGGTGGTGACAGCCTAGTCAGAGAGGTAGTATGTAGTGGTGGTGACAGCCCTAGTCAGAGAGGTAGTATGTAGTGGTGGTGACAGCCTAGTCAGAGAGGTAGTATGTAGTGGTGGTGAGCAGCCTAGTCAGAGAGGTAGTATGTAGTGGTGGTGACAGCCCCAGTCAGAGAGGTAGTATGTAGTGGTGGTGACAGTCAGAGAGGTAGTATGTAGTGGTGGTGACAGCCTAGTCAGAGGTAGGATGTAGTGGTGGTGACAGCCCAGTCAGAGAGGTAGTATGTAGTGGTGGTGACAGTCAGAGGTAGTATGTAGTGGTGGTGACAGCCCCGTCAGAGAGGTAGTATGTAGTGGTGGTGACAGCCCTGTCAGAGAGGTAGTATGTAGTGGTGGTGACAGTCTAGTCAGAGAGGTAGTATGTAGTGGTGGTGACAGCCTGGTCGAGAGGTAGTATGTAGTGGTGGTGACAGCCTGGTCAGAAGGTAGTATGTAGTGGTGGTGAAGCCTGGTCAGAGAGGTAGTATGTAGTGGTGGTGACAGCCTAGTCAAGAGGTAGTATGTAGTGGTGGTGACCAGCCTGAGAGTCAAGAGGTAGTATGTAGTGGTGGTGACAGCCCAGTCAGAGGCTAGTATGTAGTGGTGGTGACAGCCCTGTCAGAGAGGTAGTATGTAGTGGTGGTGACAGTCAGAGGTAGTATGTAGTGGTGGTGACAGCCTAGTCGAGAGGTAGTATGTAGTGGTGGTGACAGTCAGGAGGTAGTATGTAGTGGTGGTGACAGCCCTGTCAGAGAGGTAGTATGTAGTGGTGGTGACAGCTGTCAGAGGGTAGTATGTAGTGGTGGTGACAGTCAGATAGTTGTAGGGTGGTGACTCAGAGGTGGTATGTGAGTGGTGGTGACAGCCTAGTCAGGATAGAGGTAGTATGTAGTGGTGGTGACAGCAATCAGAAGGTAGTATGTAGTGGTGGTGACGGTCTAGTCAGAAGGGTGTGGGTGGTGACAGTCAAGTAGTATGGAGTGGTGGTGACACCTCGTCAGAAAGGTGGTATGTAGTGGTGGTGACAGCCTGGTCAGAGAGGTAGTATGTGGTGGTGGTGACAGGGTGGTGGTGAATAGTGTGGTGGTGGTGACAGCCCTGGTCAGAGAGGTGGTATGTAGTGGTGGTGACAGCCTGGTCGAAGAGGTAGTATGTAGTGGTGGTGACACCCTAGTCAAGAGTAGTAGTGGTGGAGTGGTTGTGGTGGTGACAGCTAGTCAGAGAGGTAGTATGTAGTGGTGGCGTCAGGGTAGTATGTAGTGGTGGTGATCAGGATGTAGTGGTGGTGAACCCTGTCGTATGTGGTGGTGGTGACAGCCTAGTCAAGGTAGTATGTAGTGGTGGTGACGTCTGGTCAGGGTGGTGTGGTGGTGGTAACAGCCCTGTCGAGAGTGAGTGTGTAGTGGTGGTGACGTCAGAGGTAGTTGTAGTGGTGGTGACAGCCCTGGTCAGAAGGTAGTATGTGGTGGTGGTGACAGCCTGGTCAGAGAGGTAGTATGTAGTGGTGGTGACAGTCAGGTAGTATGTAGTGGTGGTGACAGCCAGTCGAGTAGTATGTAGTGGTGGTGACAGCCCTGTCAGAGAGGTAGTATGTAGTGGTGGTGACAGCGAAGTCAAGGTAGTATGTAGTGGTGGTGACAGCCTAGTCAGAGAGGTAGTATGTGGTGGTGGTGACTCTAGTCAGAGAGGTGGTATGTAGTGGTGGTGACAGCCCTGTCAGAGGAGTATGTAGTGGTGGTGACAGCCTGGTCAGAAGGTAGTATGTAGTGGTGGTGACAGCCTAGTCAGAGAGGTAGTATGTAGTGGTGGTGACAGCCCGGTCAGAGAGCTTGTTGTGGTGGTGGTGACAGTCAGGGGTGGTATGTGGTGGTGGTGACAGCCTGGTCGAGGTGGGATGTAGTGGTGGTGACAGCCCAGTCAGAAGTAGTATGTAGTGGTGGTGACAGTCAGAGGGTAGTATGTAGTGGTGGTGACAGCCCGTCAGAAGGTAGTATGTAGTGGTGGTGACAGCCTAGTCAAGGTAGTTGTAGTGGTGGTGACAGTCCCTGGTCGGAGAGGTGGGTGTGGTGGTGGTGACAGCCTGGTCAGAGAGGTAGTTGGTGGTGGTGAATCAGTAGTATGTGTGGTGGTGACACCCCGTCAGAGTGGTATGTAGTGGTGGTGACAGCCTAGTCACCTAGTATGTAGTGGTGGTGAAGCCTGGTCAAGGTAGTATGTAGTGGTGGTGACAGCCTGGTCAGAAGGTAGTATGTGTGGTGGTGACAGCCCAGTCAGAGGTAGTATGTAGTGGTGGTGACAGCCCGTCAGAGTTGTATGTAGTGGTGGTGACAGTCAGATGGTATGTAGTGGTGGTGACAGCCTGGTCAGAGAGGTAGGATGTGGTGGTGGTGACAGCCTGGTCAAGCGGTAGTATGTAGTGGTGGTGACAGTCAAGGTAGTATGTAGTGGTGGTGACAGCCCCGTCAGAGGTTATGTAGTGGTGGTGAACTGTCGAGGTAGTATGTAGTGGTGGTGACGGTCTGTAGAGGTGGTATGTGGTGGGTGGTGACAGCCTGGTCAGAGAGGTGGTATGTGGTGGTGGTGACGTCAAAGGTAGTTGTGGTGGTGGTGACAGCCTCAAAGTAGTATGTAGTGGTGGTGACAGCCTGGTCAGTAGTATGTAGCGGTGGTGACAGCCTGGTCAGAGGGGTGGCTATGTGAGTGGTGGTGACACAGCCCGGTCAGAGAGCTGGTATGTAGTGGTGGTGACAGCCCTGTCAGAGAGGTGGTATGTGGTGGTGGTGACAGTCAGAGAGGTAGTATGTGGTGGTGGTGACAGCCTGAGTCAAGAGTAGTAGTGGTGGTGAACAGAGGTAGTATGTAGTGGTGGTGACAGCTGTCAAGAGAGTAGTATGTAGTGGTGGTGACAGCCCGGTCAGAAAGTAGTATGTAAGTGGTGGTGACAGTAGTCAAGGTAGTATGTAGTGGTGGTGACAGCCTGCATAGGTAGTGTATGGTGGTGACACCTGGTCAGGTGGGATGTAGTGGTGGTGACAGCCTAGTCAGAGAGGTAGTATGTAGTGGTGGTGATTCAGTAGTATGTGGTGGTGGTGACAGCCCTGTCAAGAGGTGGTATGTAGTGGTGGTGAAGCAGGGAGTTTAGTGGTGGGACAGCCCCGTCAGAGGAGATGTAGTGGTGGTGAGGCCCAGTCAGAAGGTAGTATTAGTGGTGGTGACAGCCCTGTCAGAAGGTAGTATGTAGTGTGGTGACAGTCTGGTGGTAGTTGTGGTGGTGGTGACAGCCTAGTCAGAGGTAGTATGTAGTGGTGGTGAAGCTGTCAAGGTAGTATGTAGTGGTGGTGACAGCCTAGTCAGAGAGGTAGTATGTAGTGGTGGTGACAGCCGCCGTCAGAGAGGTAGTATGTGGTGGTGGTGACAGCCCTGTCAGGGGGTGGTATGTAGTGGTGGTGACAGCCCCTGTCAGAGAGGTGAGTATGTAGTGGTGGTGACAGCCTAGTCAGAGAGGTGGTATGTAGTGGTGGTGACAGCCTATAGAAGGTGGTATGTAGTGGTGGTGACAGCTGGTCAGAGCTGGTATGTAGTGGTGGTGACAGCTGTCAGAGGGTGGTATGTAGTGGTGGTGACAGCCTAGTCAGAGGTAGTATGTAGTGGTGGTGACAGCCTAGTCAGTGGTGTGTAGTGGTGGTGGCCGGAATAGTGGCCCAGAGGTATATGTAGTGGTGGTGACAGCCCTGGTCAAGGTAGTATGTGGTGGTGGTGACACCTGTCGGGCGATGTGTGTGGTGGTGACAGCCTGGTCAAGAGGTAGTATGTAGTGGTGGTGACAGCCCAGTCAGAAAGCTAGTATGTAGTGGTGGTGACAGTCAGAGAGGATGGTATGTAGTGGTGGTGACAGCCTGGTCAAGTGTAGTGGTGGTGTAGGGTAGTATGTGTGGTGGTGACACCGTCAAGTAGTATGTAGTGGTGGTGACAGCTGGTCGGTGGTATGTGGGTGGTGACAGCCCGGTCAGAGGGGTAGTATGTAGTGGTGGTGACAGCCCTGTCAGAGAGCTGGTATGCTAGTGGTGGTGACCGTCAGAGGTAGTATGTAGTGGTGGTGACACCTAGTCAGAGTAGTATGAAGTGGTGGTGACACCGTCGGTAATGTGTGGTGGTGACAGCCCAGTCAGAAACTGGTATGTAGTGGTGGTGACAGTCTGTAAAGAGGTAGTATGTAGTGGTGGTGACAGCCTAGTCAGAGAGGTGGATGTGAGTGGTGGTGACAGCCTGGTCAGAGAGGTAGTATGTGGTGGTGGTGACAGCCTAGTCAGAGAGGTAGTATGTGGTGGTGGTGACAGCCTGGTCAGAAGGTAGTATGTAGTGGTGGTGAAAGCCCAGTCAGAGCTGGTATGTAGTGGTGGTGACAGCCCCTGTCAGGAGGTAGTATGTAGTGGTGGTGACAGTCAGAAGTAGTATGTGGTGGTGGTGACAGCCCCGTCAGTGGTATGTAGTGGTGGTGACAGCTTCAGAGAGGTGGTATGTAGTGGTGGTGACAGCCCGGTCAGAGGTAGTATGTAGTGGTGGTGACAGCTAGTCAGAGAAGGTAGCATGTGAGTGGTGGTGACTAGTCAGAGAGGTAGTATGTAGTGGTGGTGAAGCGGTCAGAGAGGTAGTATGTAGTGGTGGTGACAGCCTAGTCAGGTAGTATGTAGAGGTGGTGACGCCTGGTCAGAGAGGTGGTATGTGGTGGTGGTGACAGCCTGGTCAGAGAGGTAGTATGTAGTGGTGGTGACAGCCCAGTCAGAGAGGTAGTATGTGGTGGTGGTGACAGCGTCGAGACGTAGTATGTAGTGGTGGTGACAGCCTGGTCAAGAGGTAGTATGTAGTGGTGGTGACGGTCAGAGGGTAGTATGTGGTGGTGGTGACAGCCTGGTCAAGGTAGCTGTAGTGGTGGTGACCAGTCAGGTGGGCATGTAGTGGTGGTGACAGTGTGAAGGTGGTATGTAGTGGTGGTGACAGCCTGGTAAGGTGGTATGTAGTGGTGGTGACAGCCCTGTCAAGGTAGTATTAGTGGTGGTGACAGCCTAGTCAGAAGGTAGTATGTAGTGGTGGTGACAGTCAGGTGGTATGTTGGTGGTGACAGCTGGTCAGGGTATGTGTGGTGGTGACAGCCTGGTCAAGAGGTGGTATGTAGTGGTGGTGACAGTCCTGGTCAGAGGGAGTATGTAGTGGTGGTGACAGCCCTGTTTCGTGGTGGTGACAGAGGTAGTATGCTATGGTGGTGACAGCCTAGTCAGAGAGGTAGGATGTAGTGGTGGTGACAGCCCGTCGAAGGTGGTATGTAGTGGTGGTGACCTGTCAGAAGTGGTATGTAGTGGTGGTGACAGCCCTGGTCAGGTAGTATGTAGTGGTGGTGACGTAGTGGTGAAGCGGTGATGTAGTGGTGGTGACAGCCGTCAGTTGTAGTGTGGTGACATGTCAAAGGTAGTATGTGGTGGTGGTGACGGCCGGTCAAAGGTGGGATGTAGTGGTGGTGACAGCCCGGTCAGAGAGTGGTATGTAGTGGTGGTGACAGCCTGGTCAGAGGAGGTGGTGTGTAGTGGTGGTGACAGCCGTGGTGGTGGTGACAGCCAAGTGGTGGTGGTACATAGAGAGGTGGTATGTAGTGGTGACAGCAGTGGTATGTAGGGTGGTGAGGGTGTGGTGGTGGTGACAGCCCTGTCAAGTAGTATGTAGTGGTGGTGACAGTCAGGGGAAGTATGTGGTGGTGGTGACAGGCTGGTCAGAGAGGTGGGATGTAGTGGTGGTGACAGCCTGGTCAGGTAGTTATTAGTGGTGGTGACATTGTCAAGGTCGTATGTAGTGGTGGTGAACGTCAGAGTAGTGGTATGTAGTGGTGGTGACCGTCGTGGGTGGTGGGAGTATGTGGTGGAGTAGTATGTAGTGGTGGTAGGCTATCAGGGTGAGTTGTAGTGGTGGTGACAGCTAGTCGTAGTATGTAGTGGTGGTGACACGTCGAGAGGTATGTGGTGGTGGTGACAGCCCTGTCAGAGGTAGTGTGTGGGTGGTGGTGACAGCTGTCAGGTAGTATGTGGTGGTGGTGACATAGTCAGAGGTAGTATGTAGTGGTGGTGACAGCCCTGTCAGAGAGGTAGTATGTGGTGGTGGTGACACCCTAGTCAGAAGCTAGTATGTAGTGGTGGTGACACCTGTCAGAGTAGTGTGTAGTGGTGGTGACAGCCTGTCAGAGAGGTAGGATGTGGTGGTGGTGACAGCCTGGTCAGAGACGCAGTGTGTGAAGTGGTGGTGACAGGCCGGTCAGAGAGGTAGTATGTAGTGGTGGTGACAGCCTGCGTCAGAGAGAGGTCAGCATGTAGTGGTGGTGACCCAGTCAAGTAGATATTATGGTGGTGACTAGTATGTAGTGGTGGTGACAGCCCTAGTAGGGGTAAGTATGTAGTGGTGGTGACAGCCCTGGTCAGAAGGTGGTGTCATGTGTGTGGTGGTGACAGCCTCAGAGGTATATGTAGTGGTGGTGACAGCCCTGATGGGTGGTGATGTCAGAAAGGTAGTATGTAGTGGTGGTGACAGCTTGGTCAGAAGGTAGTATGTAGTGGTGGTGACAGGTCAGAGGGTAGTATGTAGTGGTGGTGACAGCCCTAGTCAGAGGGTCATGTAGTGGTGGTGACAGCCTGTCAGAGGTAGTATGTAGTGGTGGTGAATGTCAGAGAGGTAGTATGTAGTGGTGGTGACAGTCCTGGTCAGAAGGTCAGGATGTGGTGGTGGTGACAGCCTGGTCAGAGTAGTATGTAGTGGTGGTGAATCAAGGTAGTATGTAGTGGTGGTGACAGCCTGGTCAGAGGGGTGTATGTAGTGGTGGTGACAGTCGGTATGTATGTAGTGGTGGTGACAGCCCGGTCAGGGTAGTATGTGGTGGTGGTGACAGCCTAGTCAGAGAGGTGGTATGTGGTGGTGGTGACAGGTAGAGGTAGTATGTAGTGGTGGTGAAGTCTGAAGGTAGTATGTAGTGGTGGTGACACCTGTCAGAAGGTGTATTATGTGGTGACAGCCTGTCAGAGTAGTATGTAGTGGTGGTGACAGCCTAGTCAAGTGGGGTGACGGAGTAGTATGTGTGGTGGTGAGGGGTGTAGTGGTGGTGACAGCCCTAGTCAAGGGTAGTATGTAGTGGTGGTGACGTCAGGTTGTAGTGGTGGTGACGGGTAGTTGTGGAGTGGCGTCAGAGGTAGTATGTAGTGGTGGTTTTGCTTCACAGCCTGGTCAGAAGGTAGTATGTAGTGGTGGTGACAGCCCTGTCAGAGAGGTAGTATGTAGTGGTGGTGACAGTCTGGTCAGAGAGGTAGTATGTGGGGGTGGTGGCAGGTCAGAGGAGTAGTAAGTGAGTGGTGGTGACAGTCAGGAGGGAGTATGGAGTGGTGGTGACAGCCCTGGTCAGAGAGGTAGGATGTAGTGGTGGTGACACCCAGTCAAGTATGTGGGTGGTATGTGTGGTGGTGACAGCCTAGTCGGGTAGTATGTGGTGGTGGTGACAGCCCTGTCAGAGAGTGCAGTGTGTAGTGGTGGTGACAGCCTGGTCAGAAGGTAGTATGTAGTGGTGGTGACAGCCTGGTCAGAAGGAGGTGATAGTGGTATTGTAGTGGTGGTGATGGTCAAGGTAGTATGTAGGGTGGTGACAGCCTGGTCAGAGAGGTAGTGATGTAGTGGTGGTGACAGTCAGAGATAGTATGTAGTGGTGGTGACAGCCCGGTCAAGGGGTGGGGTACTGGTGGTGACAGCCTGGTCAGAAGGTATGTGTGGTGACAGTCTCGTGAGGTAGTGTGTAGTGGTGGTGACAGCCCTAGTCGGAGAAGGTGAAGTATGTAGTGGTGGTGACAGCCCAGTCAGAAGGTAGTATGTAGTGGTGGTGACAGTCAAGTAGTATGTAGTGGTGGTGACAGACAAGGTAGTGATGTGAAGTGGTGGTGACAGCCCTGTCAAAGAGTGTAGTGTAGTGGTGGTGACAGCCTGGTCAGAGAGGTAGTATGTAGTGGTGGTGACGGTCAGGGTAGTATGTAGTGGTGGTGAAGCTCAGTCAGAGTAGTATGTAGTGGTGGTGACTAGTCTGTGGTGGGAAGGAGGATCATTGCAAGTGGGAACATCAGAAGGTGAGTTGGTGGTGGTGACAGCCTGGTCAAGAGAGGGTAACAGGATGTGATGGGTGGTGGTGAAGCCGGTCAGAGAGGTGGTAATGTAGTGTGGTGGTGACACGTCAGAGAGGTGAGTATGTGGTGGTGGTGACAGTCAGAGAGGTGGTATGTGGTGGTGGTGACAGCCCCTGATCAGAAGGTAGTATGAGTGGTGGTGACAACCTGGTCAAGAGGTAGTATGTAGTGTGGTGGTGACTGGTCAGAGAGGTAGTATGTAGTGGTGGTGACAGCCCGGTAGGAGGGTTTGTATGTAGTGGTGGTGACCAGTCAGTTATTGGTGGTGGTGAGGCGGTCTAGTCAGGGTGGGATGTGGTGGTAGTATGACCCTGTCGGGGGAGGTAGTGTGTGAGTGGTGGTGACAGTGGTCAGAGAGGTGGTATGTAGTGGTATTGGTGACAGCCTAGTCAGAGAGGTGGTATGTGGTGGTGGTGACAGCCTGGGTGGTTTGTACCCTAAGGTGTGTAGTGGCGGTGACAGCCTGTCAGAGGTGTATTAGTGGTGGTGACGTGTCAGAGAGGTGGTATGGTGGTGGTGACAGCGCTGGGTGTGGTGGTGGTGACAGCCTTGTCAAAAGTGGATGTGGGTGGTGGTGACAGCCCAGTCAGAGGTAGTATGTAGTGGTGGTGACCATCAGAAGTAGTATACTGTAAGTGGTGGTGACAGCCCCCGTCAGAGAGGTAGGATGTGGTGGTGGTGACAGCCTGGTGAGAGAGGTAGTATGTAGTGGTGGTGACAGCCTAGTCGGTGAAGAGGGGGTGGTATGTGGTGGCGGTGACAGCCCTGGTCAGAGAGGTAGTATGTAGTGGTGGTGACAGCCTAATCAGGGTAGTATGTAGTGGTGGTGACAGCCTAGTCTAGAGGGTGGTATGTGGTGGTGGTGACAGCCTTGTCAGAGAGGTAGGATGTGAGTGGTGGTGACAGCCTAGTCAGAGAGCTTAGTATGTAGTGGTGGTGACAAGGTGGTATGTGGTGGTTGGTGACAGCCTAGTCAGAGAGGTAGTATGTGGTGGTGGTGACAGCCTGGTCAGAGGGTAGTATGTAGAGGTGGTGACAGCCCTAGTCAGAGAGGATTGTGGTATGTAGAGTGGTGGTGACACCCAGTCAGAGAGCTAGTATGTAGTAGTGGTGACTAGTCAGAGAAGTGGTATGTAGTGGTGGTGACAGCCTAGTCAGAGAGTGGTAGGATGTAGTGGTGGTGACAGCCTAGTCAAGAGGTAGTATGTAGTGGTGGTGACAGCCCTGGTCAAAGTAGTATGTAGTGGCCCGGTGACAGCCCTGTCAAGTAGTATGTAGTGGTGGTACATGCCCAGTCAGAGGGTGTGGGGGCTTCTCAAGGTAGTATGTAGGTGGTATGTAGCGGCGGTGACATCAGTAGTGATGGTGGTGTGGCGAAGCCTAGGATAGGTCGCGGTGACAGCAAGGGTAGAGTGGTGGTGACCGAGTCAAGTAATATGAGTGGTGGTGACCAGAATAGTATGTAGTGGTGGTGACAGCCCTGTTAGAGGTAGTATGTGGTGGTTGGTGACAGTCTTGTGTGGTGCACAGCTAGGAAGGTGGTATGTATAGTGGTGGTGACAGCCTAGTCAGAGAGGTAGTATGTAGTGGTGGTGACAGTCAGGAAGGTAGTATGTAGTGGTGGTGACTAGCCCAGTCAGAAGGTAGTATGTGAGTGGTGGTGACAGCCTTGTCAGAAAGGCAGCATGGTTAGTGGTGGTGACAGCCTAGTCAGAGAGGTAGTATGTAGTGGTGGTGACAGCTGTCGTAGTATGTAGTGGTGGTGGTGGTCTAGTCAGAGGTAGTATGTGGGTGGTGGTGACGGCCTGGTATAAGTGGGAAAATGTGAAGTGGTGGTGACAGCCCTGGTCAGAGAGGTAGTGTGTAGTGGTGGTGACACTGGTCGAGGTGAGTATGTGAGTGGTGGTGACAGCCCTAGAGGTGAAGTATGTGAGTGGTGGTGACAGCCTCGTCAGAGAGGTAGTATGTAGGTGGTGGTGACAGCCCGTCAGGAAGTGTGTGAAGTGGTGGTGACACCGTCAGAGTAGTATGTAGTGGTGGTGACAGCCTGTCAGAGGGTGGCATGTAGTGGTGGTGACAGCCTGGTCAGAGCGGTGGTATAGAGTGGTGGTGACATGGTCAGAGGTAGTGTGTGAGTGGTGGTGACAGCCCCGTCAGAGAGGTAGTATGTAGTGGTGGTGACAGCCCTGTCAGAGAGGTGGGTTGTATGTGGTGGTGACAGTCTGGTAGAGGGTAGTATGTAGTGGTGGTGACAGCCCCGGGTCAGAAGGTAGTTATGTAGTGGTGGTGACAGCCCGGTCAGAGAGGTAGTATGTAGTGGTGGTGACAGCCCTGTCAAGAGAGGTGGTATGTAGTGGTGGTGGCAGCCTAGTCAGAGTAGTAATGTAGTGGTGGTGACAGCCTGGTCAGAAGGTAGTATGTAGTGGTGGTGACAGCCTGGTCAGAGAGAGTGGTGTTGGTGGTGGTGACACGGTATGTAGTGGTGGTATAGTCAAGAGTATGTATAGTGGTGGTAACAATGCCTAGTCAGAGAGGTTGTATGTAGTGGTGGTGACAGTCAGGGGGTGGTGGGTAGTGGTGGTGATCAAGCCCCGTCAGGGTAGTATGTAGTGGTGGTGACAGCCCTGGTCAGGAGGTGGTATGTAGTGGTGGTGACAGCCTAGTCAGAGAGGTAGTATGTGGTGGTGGTGACAAGCCCAGTCAGATGAGTATGTAGTGGTGGTGACGTAGTCTGTAGTGGTGGTGACAGCCCTAGTCAGAGAGGTAGGATGTAGTGGTGGTGACAGCCCTAGTCAGAGAGGTGGTGTGTAGTGGTGGTGAAGCCCAGTAAGTCAGAGCTGTAGTATGTAGTGGTGGTGACAGCCCGGTCAGAGAGGTAGTATGTAGTGGTGGTGACAGCCCTAGTCAGAGGGCTAAGTATGTAGTGGTGGTGACAGCCTGGTCAGGGGTAGTATGTAGTGGTGGAGACGTAGTCGGAGGTAGTATGTGGTGGTGGTGACAGCCTAGTCAGAGGTAGTATGTAGTGGTGGTGACAGCCAGTCAGAAAGGTAGTATGTAGTGGTGGTGACATTCAGAAGTAGGATGTAGTGGTGGTGACAGCCTGGTCAGAGTAGTGATGTAGTGGTGGTGAATGGTCAGAGAGGTAGTATGTGGTGGTGGTGACAGCCTAGTCAGGAGGTAGTGACATGTAGTGGTGGTGACACCTAGTCAAGAGTGGTAGTAGTGGTGGTGACACCCAGTCAGAAGGTAGTATGTGGTGGTGGTGACAGCCCTTCAAAGGTGGTATGTGGTGGTGGTGACGGCCCTGTCAGAGAGGTGGTGGTCAGTGGTGGTGACACCGGTCAGGTAAGTAGTATGTGAAAGTGGTGGTGACGGTCGAGAGGTAGTATGTAGTGGTGGTGACAGCCTGAGTCAGAGAGGTGGATGTGGTGGTGGTGACAGCCTAGTCAAGGCTGGTATGTAGTGGTGGTGACAGCCTAGTCAGAAAGGTAGTATGTAGTGGTGGTGAACAGCCTTGTCAGAGAGTGAGTATGTGGTGGTGGTGACAGCCCTGGTCAGAGGTGTATGTAGTGTGGTGGTGACACCTATCAGAAAGGTGGTATGTAGTGGTGGTGACACCTAGTCAGAGAGGTAGTATGTGGTGGTGGTGACAGCCTGGTCAAAGAGGTAGCATGTAGTGGTGGTGACAGTCAGAGAGGTGGTATGTAGTGGTGAGTGGTCAGAGAAGGTAGTATGCTAGTGGTGGTGACAGCCTAATCCACCAGAGGTAGTATGTAGTGTGGTGGTGACAGCCTGGTCAGAGAGGTGGTAATGTGGTGGTGGTGACAGCCTGGTCAGAGGTGGTATGTAGTGGTGGTGACAGCCCAGTCGAGGTGGTATGTAGTGGTGGTGACATGGGTGGTATGTGTGGTGGTGACAGCCTGGTCAGAGGTAGTATGTAGTGGTGGTGACAGCTTTGTCAAGGTAGTTGTAGTGGTGGTGACAGCCTGGTCAGAGAGGTAGTATGTAGTGGTGGTGACAGTCTAGTCAGAGAGAGGGTGGTATGTAGTGGTGGTGACAGCCTAGTCAGAGAGGTAGTATGAGTGTGGTAACAACCCTAGTCTTCCCAGAGGTGTAGGATGTAGTGGTGGTGACAGCCTGGTCAGAGAGGTGGTATGTAGTGGTGGTGAAGTCAGAAGGTAGTATGTAGTGGTGGTGACCAGCCTGGTCAGAGTAGTATTGTAGTGGTGGTGCGCTCGAGAGGTGGTATGTAGTGGTGGTGACAGTCGGTAGTTGTAGTGGTGGTGACAGCCCTGTCAGAGAGGTAGTATGTAGTGGTGGTGACAGCCCGGTCAGGTGGTATGTAGTGGTGGTGACAGCTCAAAGTGGTATGTAGTGGTGGTGACGGCCCAGTCAAGAGGTAGTATGTAGTGGTGGTGAAGCCAGTCAGAGAGGTGGTATGTAGTGGTGGTGACAGCCTAGTCAGAGAGGTAGGATGTGGTGGTGGTAACAACCCTGTCAGAGAAGGTAGTATGTAGTGGTGGTGACAGCCTTGTCAGAGAGGTAGTATGTGGTGGTGGTGACATGTCAGGTAGTGTGTAGTGGTGGTGACAGCCCAGTCAGAAGGTGGTTGTCTTAGTGGTGGTGACAGCCCGTCAGTAGTATGTAGTGGTGGTGACTGGTAGAGAGGTAGTATGTAAGTGGTGTGGTGACAGCCTGGTCAGAGAGGTGAGTATGTAGTGGTGGTGACAGCCTGGTCAGGGGAGGTGGTGATGTAGTGGTGGTGACAGCTCAGTCAAAGTAGTATGTAGTGAAAAAAAAAAAAGGTGGTGACAGCCCAGTCAGAGAGGTAGTATGTAGGCGGTGGTGACAGCCTGTCAGAGAGGTAGTGTGTAGTGGTGGTGACACCCGGTCAGGTGTAGTTGTGGTGGTGGTGACAGCCCTGTCAGAAAGGGGGTATGTAAGTGGTGGTGACAGCCCGGTCGAGAGAGGTAGTGTGTGGTGGTGACAGCCTAGTCAAAGGTGGTGTGTAGTGGTGGTGACAGCCCTGGTCAGAGAGGTAGTATGTGGTGGTGGTGACAGCTAGTCGGGTCGGGTGTGTTTGGTGGTGACAGCCTGTCAAGAGGTAGGATGTGGTGGTGGTGAATAGTCAAGAGGTAGTATGTAGTGGGTGGTGAAGCCCCGTCAGAGGTAGTATGTAGTGGTGGTGACAGCCCGGTCAGAAGGTAGTATGTAGTGGTGGTGACAGCCCTGTCAGAGAGGTAGGATGTAGTGGTGGTGACAGCCTAGTCAGAGAGGTAGTATGTAGTGGTGGTGACATAGTCAAGGTAGTATGTAGTGGTGGTGACAGCTTAGCTGGTCAGAGAGGTAGTATGTAGTGGTGGTGACAGCCTGGTCAGAGAGGTAAGTATGTTAGTGGTGGTGACAGCCTGGTCAGAGGTAGTATGTAGTGGTGGTGACAGCCTAGTCAGAAAGGTGTTGTGGGGGAGTATGTGGTGGTGGTGACAGCCTAGTCAGAGAGGTAGTGTGTAGTGGTGGTGACAGCCTGGTCAGAGAGGTAGTATGTGTAGTGGTGGTGAGATGGTCAGAGAGGTGGTATGTAGTGGTGGTGACAGCCCCGTCAGAGAGGTGGTATGTGAGTGGTGGTGACAGCCCTATCAGAGAAAAAGTGGTATGTGGTGGTGGTGACAGTCCTGGTCAGAGAGGGTGGTATGTAGTGGTGGTGACAGCCTAGTCAGAGAGTGTAGTATGTGGTGGTGGTGACAGCCTAGTCAGAGAGCTAGTATGTGAAGTGGTGGTGACAGTCTAGTCAGAGAGGTAGTATGTAGTAGTGGTGATCAAGTAGTATGTAGTGGTGGTGACAGCCTATCAGGGTGTTGTGGTGGTGGTGACAGGTCAGGGAGGTAGTATGTGGTGGTGGTGACCGTCAGAGGTGGTCTGTAGTGGTGGTGACAGCCTAGTCAGAGAGGTAGCATGTAGTGGTGGTGACGAAGGTATATGTAGTGTTGGTGACAGTCAGAGTAGTATGTCGATGGTGGTGACAACCAGTCAGAAAGGTAGTGTAGTGGTGGTGACAGCCTAGTCAGAGGGGCTAGTATGTAGTGGTGGTGACAGCCAGTCAGAGAGGTGAAGTATGTGGTGGTGGTGAACCAGTCAGGTGGTATGTAGTGGTGTGTGACAGCCCAGTCAGAGAGGTAGTCGTAGTGGTGGTGACAGCCTAGTCAGCAGGTAGTATGCAGTGGTGGTGAACCGTCAGGTGTGGTGGTGGTGAAGCCCAGTCAAGTGGTATGTAGTGGTGGTGACAGCCTGGTCAAGTAGTATGTGGTGGTACTGGTAGTATGTAGTGGTGGTAACAATCAGAGAGGTAGTATGTGAAGTGGTGGTGACGGCCCTGTCAGAGAGGTAGTGTGTAGTGGTGGTGACACTGTGTCAAAAGGTAGTATGCGATAGTGGTGGTGAATCTGGTAGAGAGAGTGGTATGTAGTGGTGGTGAAAGCCCTGTCAGAGAGGTAGTATGTGAGTGGTGGTGACAGCCTAGTCAAGAGAGTGTAGTATGCTTAGTGGTGGTGACAGCCTAGTCAGGTGATGTAGTGGTGGTCGGAAGCCCTGGTCGTAGTATGTGGAAGTGGTGGTGGCCAGTCAGAGAGTAGTATGTAAGTGGTGGTGACACCCCGTCGAAGAGTAGTAATGTAGTGGTGGTGACTAGTCAGAGAGGTAGTAATGTAGTGGTGGTAACAGCCCCGGTCAAGAGGTGGTATGTGGTGGTGGTGACAGCCCTGGTCAGGGGTGGGATGTAGTGGTGGTAACAACTTGTCAGAGGTAGTATGTAGTGGTGGTGACTGTCAGAAGGTGGTGTGTAGTGGTGGTGACAGCCCCGTCAAGGATAGTTGTAGTGGTGGTGACAGTCAGAGAGGTAGTAATGTAGTGGTGGTGACAGCCTGGTAGAGGGTGGTATGTAGTGGTGGTGACAGCTGGTCAAGAGAGTGAGTATGTGAGTGGTGTGGTGACAGCCCGCGTCAGGGGTAGTATGTAGTGGTGGTGACAGCCCTGTAAGAGAGGTAGTATGCTAGTGGTGGTGACATCAGAGGTGTATGTGGTGGTGGTGACAGCCTAGTCAGAGGTAGTATGTAGTGGTGGTGACAGTCAAAGGTAGTATGTAGTGGTGTGGTGACAGCCCTAGTCAGAGAGGTAGTATGTAGTGGTGGTGACAGCCTTGTCAGAGAGTAGTATGTGAAGTGGTGTGACATCGTTGTGTTATCAGGTAGTATGTGAAGTGGTGGTGACACCCTAGAAGGGTGTCTAGTGGTGGTGACAATAAGTGGTATTCGTAGTGGTGGTGACAGCCCTGTCAAAGGTAGTATGTAGTGGTGGTGGCATCTGGTCGCAGAGGTGGTATGTAGTGGTGGTGACAGGCTTGTCAGAGAGTGTAGTGTGTAGTGGTGGTGACAGCCCTGTGTCAGAAAGGTAGTATGTAGTGGTGGTGACAGCCCTAGTCAGAGTAGTATGTAGTGGTGGTGACAGCCTTGTCAGAGGTGGTATGTGGTGGTGGTGACATGGTCAGATACATGTAGTGGTGGTGACAGCCGGTCAAGGGTGGGGTGTAGTGGTGGTGACTAGTCAGGTAGTATGTAGTGGTGGTGACGCAGTCAGAGAGGTTGTATGTAGTGGTGGTGACAGCCTAGTCAGAGAGGTAGGATGTAACGGCTGGTGGTGACGGCTTAGTCAGAGGTTGTATGTAGTGGTGGGTGACAGCCCAGTCGAGGTGGTATGTAGTGGTGGTGACACAGTCAAGAGGTGAGTATGTAGTGGTGGTGACATCAAAGGTAGGATGTGTGGTGGTGGTGAGGCACCCCTCGTCAGAGAGGTAAGTATGTAGTGGTGGTGACAGCCTTGTCAGAGAGGTGGTATGTAGTGGTGGTGACAGTCGGTGGGGAGTTGTGTGGTGGTAACACCTAGTCAGAAGTGAGTATGTAGTGGTGGTGGCGTCAGATATATGTAGTGGTGGTGACATCTAGAGGTAGTATTGGTGGTGGTGACATCTGTAGGTAGTTGTGGTGGTGGTGACAGCCCTGGTCAGAGGTGGTATGTAGTGGTGGTGACAGCCCGGTCAGAAAGTGGTATGTATGGTGGTGAAGAAAGTCATAGTAATGTAGTGGTGGTGACAGCCCGGTCAGAAGGTGGATGAAGTGGTGGTGACAGGCCTAGTCAAGTAGTATGTAGTGGTGGTGACAGCCCTGTCAAGGTAGTATGTAGTGGTGGTGACATTCAAGAGGTGGTGTGTGGCGATGGTGGTGACACGTCAAGAGGTGGTATGTGAGTGGTGGTGAAGCACTGTCAGAGAGGTGTGTGTAGTGGTGGTGAAGCCCTGGTGAAGGTAGTATTGTGGTGGTGACAGCCCAGTCAGAAGGTAGTATGTAGTGGTGGTGACAGTCTAGTCAGAAGTAGTATGTAGTGTGGTGACAGTCAGCAGAGGTAGTATGCTAGTGGTGGTGACAGCCTGGTCAGGGGTGTTGTGTAGTGGTGGTGACAGCCTGGTCAGAGAGGTAGTATGTAGTGGTGGTGACAGTCATAGTATGTGGTGGTGGTGACAGCCTGTCAAGAGGTAGTAAGAGTGGTGGTGACAGCCTCGTCGAAGAGGTAGTATGTAGTGGTGGTGACAGCCCGGTAAGCAGGGTGAGTATGTATGTGGTGGTGACAGCCTTGTCAAGAGGTGGTATGTAGTGGTGGTGACAGCCTGGTCGAGGTGGTATGTAGTGGTGGTGACAGCCCGGTCAGAAGGTCGTATGTGGTGGTGGTGACAGCCTGGTCAGAGAGGTGGTATGTGGTGGTTGGTGACAGCCTAGGAAGGTAGTATGTAGTGGTGGTGAAGCCTAATCAGAGAGGTATATGTGTGGTGGTGACAGCCTTCAGAGAGGTAGTTGTAGTGTGGTGAGTCAGAAGGTAGTATGTAGTGGTGGTGACACAGTCAGAGGTGCGTTGGTGGTTGGTATTAGTGGTGGTGACAGCCTTCAGGGTAGTAGTGTAAGTGGTGGTGACACCTGTCAGAGAGGTAGTTGTAGTAGTGGTGACAGGTCAGAGAGGTAGTGTGTAGTGGTGGTGACAGCCTAGTCAGAAAGGTGGTATGTAAGTGGTGGTGACAGCCCAGTCAGAGAGGTGGCATGTGAAGTGGTGGTGACATGGTCAGAGGTAGTGTGTAGTGGTGGTGACGAGTCAGAAGGTGGTATGTAGTGGTGGTGACAACCCGTCAAGAGGTAGTATGTGAGTGGTGGTGACAGCCCTGTCCGAGAGAGGTGAGTATGCGGTGGTGGTGACAGTCACAGAGAGGTAGCATGTAGTGGTGGTGACAGCCTTTAGTCAGAGAGGTGGTATGTGAGTGGTGGTGACAGTGGGTGTAGTATGTAGTGGTGGTGACAGCCTAGTCCAGAGAGGTAGTATGTAGTGGTGGTGACAGCCTAGTCAGAGAGGTAGTATGTGGTGGTGGTGACAGCCTAGTCAAAGGTAGTGTGTAGTGGTGGTGAAGCCTATCAGAGAGGTAGTATGTAGTGGTGGTGACAGCCGGTCAGAGAGGTAGTATGTAGTGGTGGTGACGGCCCTGTCAGAGAGGTAGTATGTGGGTGGTGGTGACAGCCACTAGTCAGAGAGAGTGGTTATGTAGTGGTGGTGACCCTAGTCAGAAGGTGGTATGTAGTGGTGGTGACATGACCTGGTCAGAAGTAGTGTGTAGTGGTGGTGACACCGTCAGAGAGGTAGTATGTTTAGTGGTGGTGACAACCATCAGAGGTAGATATGTAGTGGTGGTGACGGGTCAGAAAGGTAGTATTTGTAGTGGTGGTGACAGCCTGGTCGGAGAGGTGGTATGTAGTGGTGGTGACAGCCGGTCAGAGGGTTGTATGTGGTGGTGGTGAAGCGTCAGGTCGTATGTGGTGGTGGTGACATCAGAGGTGGTATGGTATTGGTGGTGACAGCCTGGTCAGAGAGGTAGTATGTGGTGGTGGTGACAGCTAGTAAGAGGGTAGTATGTGAAGTGGTGGTGACAGCCCAGTCAGAGGTAGGTTATGTAGTGGTGGTGACACCTTGTCTAGAGGTAGTATGTAGTGGTGGTGACTCAAGAGGTAGGATGTAGTGGTGGTGACACTGTCAGGGTGGTATGGTGGTGGTGACGCCGCCTAGTCAGAGGTGTATGTGGTGGTGGTGACAGCTGTCAGAGAGGTAAATGGTGGTGGTACACGTCAGAGCGGTAGTGTGTAGTGGTGGTGAAAGCTAGAGGTAGTATGTAGTGGTGGTGACAGCCTAGTCAGAGAGGTAGTATGTAGTGGTGGTGACAGCCTGGTCAGAGAGGTAGTATGTAGTGGTGGTGACATGTCAGGGTGGTTGTAGTGGTGGTGACAGCCCCGGTCACGGTAGTATGTAGTGGTGGTGACATCAAAGGTAGTGTCGTAGTGGTGGTGAGCTAGTCAGAGGATGTGGTGGTGGTGACAGCCCAGTCAGAGAGGTAGGATGTAGTGGTGGTGACACTAGTCAGAGAGGTGGAATGTAGTGGTGGTGACAGCCTGGTCGGGTGGTTGTGGGTGGTGGTGACAGCCCAGTCAGAGGGTGGTTGTGGTGGTGGTGACATCGGTAGTATGTAGTGGTGGTGAAGCCTGTCAGAGAGGTGGGATGTAGTGGTGGTGACAGCCCTGTAGGTGGGTGTGTAGTGGTGGTGACTTAGTCAGAGGTAGTATGTAGTGGTGGTGACAGCCTGGTCAGAGAGTAGTATGTAGTGGTGGTGACAGCCCAGTCAAGAGGTAGTATGTAGTGGGTGGTGACAGCCCTGTCAGAGAGGTAGGATGTAGTGGTGGTGACATAGTCAAGAGGTGGTATGTAGTGGTGGTGACATCGTAGTGTGTAGTGGTGGTGACAGCCCGGTCAAGTAGTATGTAGTGGTGGTGACACTAGTCAAGTAGTATGTAGTGGTGGTGACAGCCTGGTCAAAGGTAGTATGTAGTGGTCGGTGACAGCCTAGTCAAGGTAGTATGTAGTGGTGGTGACAGTAGAGCGAGTTGTGGTGGTGGTGACAGACCTGGTCAGAGAGGTAGGATGTAGTGGTGGTGACAGCCTAGTCAGGGATATGTAGTGGTGGTGACAGCCTAGTCAGTTACAGGGAGTATGTGAGTGGTGGTGACAGCCTCGTCAGAGAGGTAGTATGTAGTGGTGGTGACGGCTGTCAGAGAGGTAGTATGTAGTGGTGGTGACAGCCCGGTCGTGGATTAGTGGTGGTGACACAGAGGTGGGATGTAGTGGTGGTGACAGCCCGTAGAGAGGTAGTATGTAGTGGTGGTGACAGCCCTGTCAGAGAGGTAGTATGTAGTGGTGGTGACAGCCTAGTCAGAGAGGTGGTCTGTAGTGGTGGTGACAGCCTAGTCAAGAGGTAGTTGTGAGTGGTGGTGACGGTCAGAGAGGTGGTGTGTAGTGGTGGTGACAGCCCCGTCAAAGTAGTCTGTAGTGGTGGTGACAGTCAAGAGGTGGGAGTTGTAGTGGTGGTGACAGCCCTGGTCAGAGAGGTGGTATGTGAAGTGGTGGTGACCAGCCCTGGTCAGAGGTGGTATGTGGTGGTGGTGACAGCCTGGTCAGAGAGGTAGTGTGTGGTGGTGGTGACAGCCCAGTCAGAGAGGTGAGTGAATGTGGTGGTGGTGACAGCCCTGGTCAGAGGTGGTATGTAGTGGTGGTGACCAGTTGTGTGGTGGTGACAGCTGTCAGAGAGGTAGTTGTGGTGGTGGTGACAGGTCAAGAGGTAGTATGTAGTGGTGGTGACAGTCAGAGGGTTGTAGTGGTGGTGACAACGTAGTATGTGTGGTGGTGACAGCCCTTCAGAAGGTAGTATGTGGTGGTGGTGACACCCGGTCAGAGAGGTAGTATGTGGTGGTGGTGACAGCCTAGTCAGGAGGTAGTATGTAGTGGTGGTGACAGGTCAAGGTGGTATGTGGTGGTGGTGACAGCCTGGTCAGAGAGGTGGTGTGTGAGTGGTGGTGACAGCCTTCAGGTATGTAGTGGTGGTGACATCGGGGAGGTAGTCTGTAGTGGTGGTGACAGCCTCAGAAGTAGTATGTAAGTGGTGGTGACAGCCCGTCAGAGAGGTAGTATGTGGTGGTGGTGACAGCCCGGTCAGAAGGTGAGTATGTGGTGGTGGTGACTTAGCCGGTGTCAGTGGTGGTGACAGCCCGTCAGAGAGGTAGTATGTAGTGGTGGTGACAGTCTGTCAGGGTGTTGTAGTGGTGGTGACAGCCTGGTCAGAAGGTGGTATGTAGTGGTGGTGACTAGCTGGTCAGAGAGGTAGTTTGTGGTGGTGGTGACAGCCTAGTCAGAGAGCTAGTATGTGGTGGTGGTGACAGCCCGGTCAGAGAGGTAGTATGTGGTGGTGGTGACAGCCTGGTCAGAGAGGTAGTATGTGGTGGTGGTGACTCAGAGAGGTAGTATGTGGTGGTGGTGACAGCCTGGTCGGAAGGTGGTATGTGGTGGTGGTGACAGCCTAGTCAGAGAGGTGGTATGTAGTGGTGGTGACAAGTCAAAGTGGTATGTAGTGGTGGTTGACAGCCTAGTATAGTATGTAGTGGTGGGACTGTCGGTGGATGTGGTGGTGGTGGGTAGTATGTGGTGGTGGTGGCAGCTATCAGAGGTGGTATGTGAGTGGTGGTGACAGCCTGTCAGAGGTATGGTGGTGGTGACAGCCCTAGTCAGAGAGGTAGTATGTAGTGGTGGTGACACCTGTCAGAAGGTGGTATGTAGTGGTGGTGACACTCAAGGTATGTAGTGGTGGTACACCAAGGTGATGTGAGTGGTGGTGACAGCCTGGTCAGAGAGGTGAGTATGTAGTGGTGGCCGACAGCCTAGTCAAAAGGTAGTATGTAGTGGTGGTGACAGTCAAGAGGTGGTATGTAGTGGTGGTGAAGTCAGAGAGGTGGGATGTAGTGGTGGTGACAGCCTAGTCAGAGGTGGATGTGAGTGGTGGTGACAGTGGGTGAAGTAGAAGTGGTATGTAGTGGTGGTGACAGCCCCGTCAAGAGGTAGTATGTGGTGGTGGTGACAGCCCTGTCAGAGAGGTGTATGTAGTGGTGGTGACAGTCTGGTCAGAGAGGTGGTATGTGGTGGTGGTGACAGCTGGTCAGGGTAGTATGTAGTGGTGGTACAGCCTGGTCAAGAGCTGGTGTAGTGGTGGTGACACCCTGTCAGAGAGGTAGTATGTAGTGGTGGTGACAGTCAGAAGGTAGTATGTAGTGGTGGTGAAGCATTGTAGTGGTGGTGAATCAGGGTAGTATGTAGTGGTGGTGACACCTCAGAGTAGTATGTCGTGGTGGTGACAGCCCTGTCAGGGGAGTGGTATGTAGTGGTGGTGACGCTGGTCAGAGAGGTAGTGGGGAGAGGCGGTATGTGTGGTGGAATGGTAGTTCAGGTGTGGTGGTGACAGCCTGGTCAGGTAGTATGTGGTGGTGGTGACAGCTTGGTCAGAAGGTGGGATGTAGTGGTGGTGGCAGCCTGGTCAGAGGGTGGTATGTAGTGGTGGTGACAGGTCGTGTATGTAGTGGTGGTGACAGTCAAAGGTGGTATGTAGTGGTGGTGACACTTTCAGAGAGGTGGATGTAGTGGTGGTGACAGTCTGGTCATGGTATGTAGTGGTGGTGACGGTCAGAGGTAGTATGTAGTGGTGGTGAACCCGTCAGAAGGTGGTATGTAGTGGTGGTGACAGCCCTGTCAGAGAGGTGGTATGTGGTGGTGGTGACAGGCTAGTCAGAGAGGTATATGTAGTGGTGGTGACACCTGGTCAGAAGGTAGTATGTAGTGGTGGTGACACCTCGAAGGTGGTATGTAGTGGTGGTGACAGCCCTGTCAGAGTAGTATGTAGTGGTGGTGGCTCTGTCAGGGTAGTTGAGTGGTGGTGACAGCCTGGTCAGAAGGTGGGGTGTAGGGTGGTGACAGCCTGGTAGAAGGTAGTATGTAGTGGTGGTGGAGCCCTGTCAAAGGTAGGTATGTAGTGGTGGTGACAGCCTAGTCAAGGTGGTATGTAGTGGTGGTGACAGCCTGGTCAGAGAGGTAGTGTGTGGTGGTGGTGACAGCCTGGTAAAGGTGTTGTGGTGGTGGTGGTCGTATGTGTGGTGGTGACAGCCTGGTCAGAGGTAGATGTGGTGGTGGTGACACCTGGTCAGAGAGGTGTATGTAGTGGTCGGTGACACCTAGTCAGAGAGGTAGTATGTGTGGTGGTGAAGCGTAGAGGGTATGTAGTGGTGGTGACAGCCTAGTCAGAGGTAGTATGTAGTGGTGGTGACGGTCATGTGTGGTGGTGACAGCCTGGTCAGAGAGTATATGTAGTGGTGGTGACAGCCTGGTCAGAGGGTGGGGATGTAGTGGTGGTGACAGGGTCGAGGTAGTATGTAGTGGTGGTGACAGCCTATCAGAAGGTAGTATGTAGTGGTGGTGACAGCCGAGTCAGAGAGGTAGTTGTAGTGGTGGTGACAGCCTGGTCAGAGGTGGGATGTAGTGGTGGTGAAGCCTCGTCAGAGGTAGTTTGTGGTGGTGACGTCAAGGTGTGGTGGTGGTGACACTGGCGATGGGATGTAGTGGTGGTGACAGCTAGTCAGAAGGTAGTATGTAGTGGTGGTGACAGCCCTGTCAGAGAGGTGGTATGGGTGGTGGTGACAGCCCTGTGTGGTGTGTAGTGGTGGTGACAGCCTGGTCAGAAAGGTAGTGTAGTGGTGGTGACAGCCTGGTCAAGAGGTAGTATGTAGTGGTGGTGACAGCTTCAGCCTAGTATGTAGTGGTGGTGACAGCCTGGTCAGAGGGTAGTATGTGGTGGTGGTGACACCTGTCAGGGTGTAGTGGTGGTGACAGTCGGGTAGTATGTAGTGGTGGTGACATGGCAATGTAGTGTTTAGTGGTGGTGACAGCCCTTGTCAGAGGGTGGTTTGTAGTGGTGGTGGAGCGGTCAGAGGATGGTATGTGGTGGTGGTGACAGCCAGTCAAGAGGTAGGATGTAGTGGTGGTGACAGGTCATAGGATGTAGTGGTGGTGACACCCGGTCAGAGAGGTAGTATGTAGTGGTGGTGACAGGTCAGAGGTAGTATGTAGTGGTGGTGACAGCCCTGTCAGAAGGTAGTATGTAGTGGTGGTGACAGTCCCTAGTCAGAGAGGTAGTATGTAGTGGTGGTGACCCTGGTCAGAGAGGTGGTATGTAGTGGTGGTGTCAGAAGGTAGTATGTAGTGGTGGTGACAGCCTGGTCAGAGAGGTAGTCTGTAGTGGTGGTGAGCCAGTCAGAAAGCTAGTGTGTAGAGGTGGTGACAGCCCTGTCAAGGTAGTATGTAGTGGTGGTGACACTAGTCAGAGGTGGTATGTAGTGGTGGTGACGTCAGAGAGGTAGTGTGGTGGTGGTGACAGTCAAGTGGTATGTAGTGGTGGTGACACGTCAGAGAGGTAGTATGTAGTGGTGGTGACAGCCTGGTCAAGAGTAGTATGTAGTGGTGGTGACAGTAGAGAGGTAGTATGTGGTGGTGGTGACAGCCCGGTCCGGAGAGGTAGTATGTGGTGGTGGTGACAGCCTGGTCAAGAGGTAGGTATGTGAGTGGTGGTGAAGCCCTGGTCTGGGGTGGTGTATTAGTGGTGGTGACACCCCGTCGGTAGTATCGTAGTGGTGGTGACAGCCTTGTCAAAGGTAGTGTGTAGTGGTGGTGACAGCCTGGTCAGAAGGTGTAGGTAGTGGTGGTGACAGCCTGGTCAGAGAGGTGGGTGTGTAGTGGTGGTGACAGCTGGTCAAGAGGTAGTATGTAGTGGTGGTGACACTGGTCAGAGGTAGTATGTAGTGGTTGGTGACAGCGGTCAGGGTAGTATGTAGTGGTGGTGACAGCCCGGTAGAAGGTAGTATGTAGTGGTGGTGACAGCCTAGTCAAGAGGTAGTATGTGGTGGTGGTGACAGCCCTGTCAGAGAGGTAGTATGTAGTGGTGGTGACAGCCCTGTCAGAGAGGTAGTATGTAGTGGTGGTGACCCAGTCAGAGAGGTAGTATGTAGTGGTGGTGACACCCTAGTCAGAGAGGTAGTATGTAGTGGTGGTGACAGCCTAGTCAGAAGTAGTATGTAGTGGTGGTGACAGCCTAGTCAGAGAGGTAGTATGTAGTGGTGGTGACACTGGTCAGTGTTGTGGTGGTGGTGACGTCTTTGGTGGTAAGGTGGTGTGTGAGTGGTGGTGACAGCCTGTCGTAGTATGTGGTGGTGGTGACAGCCCGGTCAGAGAGGTGGTATGTGGTGGTGGTGACACGTCGAGAGGGTGGTATGTAGTGGTGGTGACAGCCCAGTCAGAGGTGGTATGTAGTGGTGGTGACAGCCTTGTCAGAGAGGTGGTATGTAGTGGTGGTGACAGCCTGGTCAGAGATGGTATGTGGTGGTGGTGACAGTCTGGTCAAAGGTGGTATGTAGTGGTGGTGACAGCCCTGGTCAGAGGGTGGTATGTGGTGGTGGTGACAGCCCCAGCGAGGTGGTATGTGGTGGTGGTGACAGCCAGTCAGAGAGGTAGTATGTAGTGGTGGTGACGCAGTCAGGGTAGTATGTAGTGGTGGTGACATCAGAGAGGCAGTATGTGGTGGTGGTGACAGCCCGGAGTTGTAGTGGTGGTGACATGTCAGGTGGTATGTGGTGGTGGTGACAGCCTAGTCCAGAGAGGTAGTATGTAGTGGTGGTGACAGCCTGGTCCGAGAGAAGGTAGTATGTAGTGGTGGAGACCCAGCCTGTCAGAAGCTAGTATGTAAGTGGTGGTGACACCTGGTCGAAGGTAGTAATGTGGTGGTGGTGACAGCCCTGGGTCAGAAAGGTAGTATGTAGTGGTGGTGACATCAGAGGTGTATTATGGTGGTGAGTCGAGGGTGGGGTGTAGAGGTGGTGACAGCCCGGTAGGGGTTGTAGTGGTGGTGACAGCCTTGTCAGAAGGTGGTATGTAGTGGTGGTGACAGCCTGTCAGAGGTGTATGTGTGGTGGTAGTCGGAGGTAGTATGTAGTGGTGGTGAAGCTGTCAGGAGGTAGTATGTGGTGGTGGTGACAGCCCTAGTCAAGAGGTAGTATGTAGTGGTGGTGACATCAGAGAGTGTAGTATGTAGTGGTGGTGACAGCCTGGTAGAGTGTGTAGTGGTGGTGACAGTCGAGGTGGTTTGGTGGTGGTGGGAGGTGGTATGGGTGGTGGTGACAGCCTAGTCAGAGAGTAGTATGTAGTGGTGGGGCTCATAGTATGTGGTGGTGGTGACAGCCCAGTCAGAAGGTAGTAGGGTGGTGGTGACAGCCTGGTCAAGAGGTGGTATGTGTGGTGGTGACAGCGGTCAGAAGGTAGTATGTGACGAAGTGGTGGTGACAGCCTCGTCAGAAGGTGGTATGTAGTGGTGGTGACAGCCCAGTCAAAGTGGTATGTAGTGGTGGTGACAGCCCTGTCAGAGGTAGTATGTAGTGGTGGTGACAGCCTGGTCGGAGAAGGTAGTATGTAGTGGTGGTGAAGCCCGTGGGTTGTGGTGGTGGTGACCGTCAGAAGGTGGTATGTAGTGGTGGTGACAGCCTGGTCAGAGAGCGGTATGTGGTGGTGGTGACAGCTGGTCAGAGAGGTAGTATGTAGTGGTGGTGAATCTAGGTGTATGTGGTGGTGGTGACAGCCCAGTCAGAGAGGTAGTGTGTAGTGGTGGTGACAGCCCGGTAGAGAGGTGGTATGTGGTGGTGGTGACGGCCTGGTCAGAGAGGTAGTATGTAGTGGTGGTGACAGCCCTGTCAGAGAGGTGGTATGTGGTGGTGGTGACAGCCTAGTCAGAAAGGTAGTATGTAGTGGTGGTGACAGCCCAGTCAGAGAGGTAGTATGTGGTGGTGGTGAGCAGCAGAGGGTGTGTGGGGTTGACCGGTCAGAGGTAGTATGTGGTGGTGGTTGACAGCCCGGTCAGAGGTAGATGTAGTGGTGGTGACAGCCTGGTCAGGAGGTAGTATGTAGTGGTGGTGACAGTCGGTAGTATGTAGTGGTGGTGACAGCCCGTCAGAAGTATGTAGTGGTGGTGACAGCCCTGTCAGAGAGGTAGTATGTAGTGGTGGTGACAGCCTGGTCAGAGAGGTAGTATGTGGTGGTGGTGACAGCCTGGTCAGAGAGGTGGTATGTGAGTGGTGTGAAGCCTGTCAAGAGGTAGTATGTAGTGGTGGTGACAGCTCGGGGGTGGGGTGTAGTGGTGGTGACAGTGTCAAAGGTAGTGTGTGGTGGTGGTGACACTAGTCAAAGTAGTATGTAGTGGTGGTGACAGCCCCGTCAGAGAGGTGGTATGTGTGGTGGTGACAGCCCTAGTCAGAGAGGTAGTATGTAGTGGTGGTGACGTCTGGTCAGAGGTGGTATGTAGTGGTGGTGACAGCCGTCAGAGAGGTAGTGTGTGGTGGTGGTGACAGCCTATCAAAGCTGGTATGTAGTGGTGGTGACAGCCTGGTCAGAGAGGGTAGTATGTAGTGGTGGTGACAGCCTGGTCAGAGAGGTAGTATGTGGTGGTGGTGACAGCCTGGTCAGAGAGGTAGTATGTAGTGGTGGTGAAGCCCAGTCAGAGAGTAAGTAAGTGGTGGTGACAGCCCTGTCAGAGTGGTATGTGGTGGTTGGTGACACCGTCAGGGGTGGTATGTAGTGGTGGGAGGTGACGCTGGTCGGTAGTATGTAGTGGTGGTGAAGTCATGAAGAGTAGTATGTAGTGGTGGTGACAGCCCTGTCAAAGGTAGTATGTAGTGGTGGTGACAGCCTTGTCAGAGAAGTAGCATGTAGTGGTGGTGAGAAGGTGTGGTGGTGGTCGTTCAGAGGTAGTGTGTAGTGGTGGTGACAGCCTAGTCATCAGGGTGGTATGTAGTGGTGGTGACACCTGGTCAGAAGGTAGTATGTAGTGGTGGTGACAGCCTGGTCAGAGAGGTAGTATGTAGTGGTGGTGACACCCGGTCAAGTGGTAGTAGTGGTGGTGACAGCCTGGTCAAAGGTAGTATGTGGTGGTGGTGACCTGGTCAGAGAGGTAGTATGTAGTGGTGGTGACAGTCAGGGTGGTATGTAGTGGTGGTGACAGCCCTGTCAAGAGGTAGTATGTGGTGGTGGTGACAGCCTGGGGTTGTGTTGTGGTGGTGGTGACAGCCCTAGTCAAGTAGTATGTAGTGGTGGTGACGGCCGTCAGAAGGTAGTTTGTGGTGGTGACAGCCCTAGTCAGAGAGGTAGTATGTAGTGGTGGTGAAGCCTGGTCAAGGTGGTATGTGGTGGTGGTGACAGCTAGTCAGAGAGGTGGTATGTGGTGGTGGTGACAGCCTGTCAGAAGGTAGTATGTAGTGGTGGTGACAGCCCAGTCAGAGAGGTAGTATGTGAAGTGGTGGTGACCTGGCCCTGTCAGGGAGGTGGTGTGTAGTGGTGGTGACAGCCTGGTCAGAGGTAGTATGTGGTGGTGGTGACAGCCTAGTCAGAGAGGTAGTATGTGGTGGTGGTGACAGCCTCGTCAAAGGTAGTATGTAGTGGTGGTGAAGCCGGTCAGAAGTGGTATGTAGTGGTGGTGACAGCCTAGTCAAGGTGGTGTGTAGTGGTGGTGACAGCCTGGTCAGAGAGGTAAGTATGTAGTGGTGGTGACAGTCAAACGGTGGTATGTAGTGGTGGTGACAGCCCAGTCAAGAGGTAGTATGTAGTGGTGGTGACAGCCTGGTCAGAGAGGTGGTATGTAGTGGTGGTGACAGCCCTAGTCAGAGAGGTAGTATGTGGTGGTGGTGACAGCTGGTCAGAGAGGTAGTATGTGGTGGTGGTGACCAGCCCTGTCAGAGTAGTATGTAGTGGTGGTGAAGTCAGGGTGGTATGTAGTGGTGGTGACAGCCTTGTCGAGGTATGTGGTGGTGGTAAGTGGTATGTAGTGGTGGTGACACCAGTCAAAGTAGTAGTGGTGGTGCAGCCCATCAGGTAGTATGTAGTGGTGGTGAATGTCAGTCAGAGGTAGTATGTAGTGGTGGTGACACCCTAGTATATGTGTGGTGGTGACAGTCGAGTAGTATGTGTGGTGGTGACAGCCCGTCAGAGAGGTAGTATGTGGTGGTGGTGACAGCCCGGTCAGAGGTAGTATGTAGTGGTGGTGACAGCCTGTCAAAGGTGGTATGTGTGGTGGTACAGCCGGTCAAAGTAGTATGAGTGGTGGTGACCCGTCAGAGGTAGTTGTGGTGGTGTACACCTGGTCAAGTAGTATGTAGTGGTGGTGACAGCCCTGTCAGAAGGTAGTATGTAGTGGTGGTGACAGCCTGGTCAGAAGGTAGTATGTAGTGGTGGTGACAGCTAGTCGGTGGTATGTGGTGGTGGTGACAGCCTCAGAGAGGTAGTGTGTGGTGGTGGTGACAGCCTGGTCAGAGAGGTAGTATGTGGTGGTGGGCAGTTCCTTGTCAGAGTAGTATGTGGTGGTGGTGATCGAGAGAGTATGTGTGAAGTGGTGGTGACAGCCCTGTCAAGAGGTAGTATGTAGTGGTGGTGAAACGAGACAGCCCCTAGTCAGAGAGGTAGTATGTATTGGCTGGTGGCAGCTCTAGTCAGAGAGGTAGTATGTAGTGGTGGTGACGTGTGGTAGTGTGTGGTGGTGGTGACAGCCTGGTCAGAGAGGTGAGTATGTAGTGGTGGTGACAGTGGGCGTGTGGTGGTGGTGACATCCAAAGGTAGTGTGTAGTGGTGGTGACAGTGTCAGAGAGGTAGTATGTAGTGGTGGTGACACCTGTCAGAAGGTAGTATGTAGTGGTGGTGACAGCCTAGTCAGAAGGTAGTATGTAGTGGTGGTGACACCTGTCAGGTTATGTAGTGGTGGTGAAAGCGTCGGTAGTATGTAGTGGTGGTGACAGTCCTTGTGTAGTTTTCCCAGAGGGTAGTATGTGGTGGTGACAGCCTGGTCAAGAGGTAGTATGTTGTGGTGACAAAGTGGTATGTGAGTGGTGGTGACAGCCTGTCAGAAGGTAGTATGTAGTGGTGGTGACACCCGGCCTTCAAGTTATTGTGGTGGTGAATCAATGTATGTAGTGGTGGTGACAGCCTGGTCAGAGGTAGTATGTAGTGGTAAGTCAAGGAGTATGTAGTGGTGGTGACACCCGGTCAAGAGGGTATGTAGTGGTGGTGACAAGTCAGAAGGTAGTATGTAGTGGTGGTGACAGCCTGGTCAGAAAGGTGGTATGTAGTGGTGGTGACAGCCCTTAGTCAGAGAGTGGTATGTGGAGTGGTGGTGACAGCCGTAGAGGTGAGTATGTAGTGGTGGTGTCAGCTGTCAGAGGTAGTATGTAGTGGTGGTGACATCAGAGAGGTAGTATGTAGTGGTGGTGACACCTGTCAGAAGGTGGTATGTAAGTGGTGGTGACAGCCCTGTCAGAGAGGAGTAGTGTGTAGTGGTGGTGACATCCTAGTCAGAGAGGTAGTATGTAGTGGTGGTGATCAGCCTGGTCAGAGAGGTAGTATGTAGTGGTGGTGTAAGCCAGTCAGAGAGGTAGTATGTAGTGGTGTGGTGACAGCCTAGTCAAGAGTGGGTGTGTGGTGGTGGTGACACATCAAGGTGTTGTAGTGGTGGTGAGAGTATGTGAGTGGTGGTGACAGCCTGGTCGAGAGGTGGGATGTGGTGGTGGTGACAGCCTAGTCAGAAGGTAGTATGTAGTGGTGGTGACAGCCTGGTGGTATGTGAAGTGGTGGTAACACTGTCGAGGTAGTATGTAGTGGTGGTGACAGCCTAGTCAGAGAGGTAGTATTGTCGGTGGTGGTGACACCCTAGTCAGAGAGGTAGTACGTAGTGGTGGTGACAGTCGAGCAGGTGGTCTGCTAGTGGTGGTGACAGCCGTCAGAGGTAGTATGTGAGTGGTGGTGACACGTCAGAGGTGGTATGTAGTGGTGGTGACAGCCCTGGTCAAGAGGTAGGATGTGGTGGTGGTGACGGATGGTGGTCGAGAGGTAGTATGTAGTGGTGGTGACAGCCTAGTCAGGAGGTAGTGTGTTTAGTGGTGGTGACAGCCTAGTTAGAGAGAGGTAGTAATGTGGTGGTGGTGACAGCCTGATCAGAGAGGTGGTATGTAGTGGTGGTGTGACAGCCTGGTCAGAGAGAGGTAGTATGTAGTGGTGGTGACAGCCTCTGTCAAGAGCGCTGTAGTGTGTAGTGGTGGTGACGGCCTATCTGGTCAGAGGTAGTATGTAGAGTGGTGGTGACGAGTAGAAGTTGTTGTAGTGGTGGTGAAGCCAGGTGAAGGTAGTGTGTAGTGGTGGTGACAGCCCAGTCAGAGAGGTGAGGATGTAGTGGTGGTGACACTGGTCAGGCGGTAGTATGTGAAGTGGTGGTGACAGCCTGTCAGAAGGTGGGGTGTAGTGGTGGTGACAGCCTGTCAAAAGTGGTATGTAGTGGTGGTGACAGGTCAGAGAGGTAGTATGTAGTGGTGGTGACATGCCCTGTCAAGAGTGGTATGTAGTGGTGGTGACACCTCAGAGAGGTGGTTGTAGTGGTGGTGACGGCCTGGTCAGGGAGGTGGTATGTGAAGTGGTGGTGACAGCCCAGTCAGAGAGGTAGTATGTAGTGGTGGTGACAGCCGGTCGAGAGGTGGTATGTAGTGGTGGTGACAGCCTAGTCTGGAGAGGTAGTATGTAGTGGTGGTGACAGCCCGGTCAGAGAGGTGGTATGTCTGGTGGTGGTGACTAGCTGTCAGAGGTAGTATGATAGTGGTGGTGACAGCCCTGTCAGAGGGTAGTATGTGTAGTGGTGGTGACGGCCCGGTCAGAAGGTACAGAAGTATATAGTGGTGGTGACAGCCTAGTGAGAGAGGTGGCCGTGATGTAGTGGTGGTGACACTAGTGTCAAAGAGGTGTCTGTGGTGGTGGTGACGGTCAGAGAGGTAGTATGTAGTGGTGGTGACAGCCCCGTGTCAGAAAGGTAGGATGTAGTGGTGGTGACAGCCCTGGTCAGAGAGGTAGCTGTGTTAGTGGTGGTGACTCAGAAGGAGTATGTAGTGGTGGTGACACAGAGGTGGATATGTAGTGGTGGTGACAGCCCTGTCACAGGTAGGATGTAGTGGTGGTGACAGCCTGGTCAAGGGTGGTATGTAGTGGGGTAGTATTGGTGGTGGTGACAGCCTCGTCAGTATGTAGTGGTGGTGACAGCCTTGTCAAGGTAGTGGTGACTAGCGGGAGAGGTGGTGTGTGGTGGTGGTGACAGCCTGGTCAGAGAGGTAGTATGTAGTGGTGGTGACAGCCTTAGTCAAGAGGTAGTATGTAGTGGTGGTGACAGCCTGGTCAGAGAGTGGTATGTAGTGGTGGTGACAGCCCTGTCAAGAAGGTAGTATGTAGTGGTGGTGACACCCTTCAAAGGTGATATGTAGTGGTGGTGACAGCCTAGTCAGAAGGTAGTATGTAGTGGTGGTGACTTAGCCGTCAGAAGCTGTGGTGTGTGAGTGGTGGTGACAGCCTGTTGTCAGAAAGGTAGTGTGTAGTGGTGGTGACGGCCTGGTCAAGGTAGTATGTGGTGGTGGTGAAGCAGCCTGGTCAGAGAGGTAGTTGTAGTGGTGGTGACAGCCCAGTCCAGAAGGGGCTTACTGCAGTGGTGGTGACAGTCAGGGTAGTATGTAGTGGTGGTGACAGCCTTGTCAGAGAGTAGGGTGTGGTGGTGGTGACAGCCTTGTCAAAGGTAGTATGTAGTGGTGGTGACAGTCAGGGTATGTGTGGTGGTGACAGCCGTCAGAGAGGTAGTATGTGGTTAGGTGGTGACAGCCCTGTCAGAGCTGTAGTATGTGGTGGTGGTGACAGCCCTGGTCAGAGGTAGTGTGTAGTGGTGGTGACAGCCGAGTCAGAAGGTAGTATGTAGTGGTGGTGACAGCCTGGTCAGAGGGTGGGTATGTAGTGGTGGTGACACTAGTCGGAGAGATAGTATGTAGTGGTGGTGACAGTCAGTAGTATGTAGTGTGGTGACACCAGTCAAGACGTAGTATGTAGTGGTGGTGACAGCCCGGTCAGAAGGTAGTATGTAGTGGTGGTGAAGTGGTCAGAGAGGTGAGTGTGTAGTGGTGGTGACAGCCTGGTCAAAGGTGGTATGTAGTGGTGGTGACCAGAGAGGGTATATTAGTGGTGGTGACAGCCTTGTCAGAGGTAGGATGTAGTGGTGGTGACAGCCCGGTCAGAGGTAGTATAGTGGTGGTGTCTAGCCTGGTCAGAGAGGTGGTATGTAGTGGTGGTGACAGCCCTGGTCAGAGGTGGTATGTGAGTGGTGGTGACAGCCTGTGGTGGGTGACAGCCTGGTCAGAGGCTGGTATGTGAGAGTGGTGGTGACAGCCTGGTCAGAGGTAGTGATGTAGTGGTGGTGACAGCCCTGGTCAGAGAGGTGGTATGTATGGTGGTGACAGCTAGTCAAGGTGGGTGTGGTGGTGGTGACAGCCCTGTCGGGTGGTATGTAGTGGTGGTGACAGCCTAGTCAGAGAGGTGGTATGTAGTGGTGGTGACAGCCTGGTCGAGAGGTAGTATGTGGTGGTGGTGACACAGCTGGTCAGAGAGGTAGTATGTTAGTGGTGGTGACAGCCCGGTCAGAGGTAGTATGTAGTGGTGGTGACAGCCCTGTCAGAAGGTGTATGTAGTGGTGGTGACAAGTCAGTGTGTATGTAGTGGTGGTGACAGCCTGTCAGAGGTAGGATGTGAAGTGGTGGTGACAGCCTAGTGAGAAGTGGTATGTAGTGGGTGGTGAATGGTCAGGTGGTATGTAGTGAGTGGTGACCCAGCCTGGTCGAGGCGGGGATGTACAGTGGTGGTGACAGCCTAGTCAGAGAGGTAGTATGTGAGTGGTGGTGACAGCCTAGTCAGAGATGTAGTATGTAGTGGTGGTGACAGCCTTGTCAGAGGTAGTGTGTGGTGGTGGTGAAACCCGGTCAGCGTGAGTATGTGAAGTGAGGTGGTGACCGGTCAGAGTTGGTGTGTGGTGGTGGTGCACAGTCAGGGTAGTATGTAGTTGTACACAGAAGTGTGGGTGGGGTGAAGTGGGTGTGGTGGTGGTGACAGCCCGGTCAAGAGGTGGTATGTAGTGGTGGTGACAGCCTGGTCAGGAGAGGTAGTATGTAGTGGTGTGGTGAAGCCTGTCAGAGAGGTGAGTATGTAGTGGTGGTGAAGGTCAGAGAGGTGGTTTGTGGTGGTGGTGACAGCCTTGTCAGGTAGTATGTAGTGGTGGTGACAACCGGTCCAGAGGGGTAGTGTGTAGTGGTGGTGACAGCCTAGTCAGAGAGGTAGTATGTAGTGTTCGATGTGGTGGTGGTGACAGCCCGGTCAGAAGGTGGTATGTAGTGGTGGTGACAGCCTGGTCAGAGGGTGGCACGTAGTGGTGGTGACGGTCAGAGGTAGTATGTAGTGGTGGTGACAGTCAAGGTAGATGTAGTGTAGGTGGTGACAGCCTAGTCAGAGTAGTATGTAGTGGTGGTGACAGCTAGTCAGAGAGGTAGTATGTAGTGGTGGTGACAGCCCCTAGTCAGAGAGGTAGTATGTAGTGGTGGTGACAGGCCTGAGTCAGAGAGCGTGGTATGTAGTGGTGGTGACAGCCTAGTCAGAGAGGTAGTATGTAGTGGTGGTGACAGCCCTGGTCAAAGAGGTAAGTATGTAGTGGTGTGACAGCTAGTCAGGTGACGTATGTAGTGGTGGTGACATTCAAGTAGTGTGTAGTGGTGGTGACAGCCCTGTCAGAGGTAGTATGTAGTGGTGGTGACAGCCCTCGGTGTGGGTGTGGTCGAGAGAGGGTAAGGTATGCAGTGGTGGTTGACTTAAGTCAGAGAGGTAGTATGTAGTGGTGGTGACAGTCCTGTAGTATGAGTGGTGGTGTCAGCCTGTCAATAGTATTAGTGGTGGTGACAGTCGAGGTAGTATGTAGTGGTGGTGACACCCTGTCAGAAGGTAGTATGTAGTGGTGGTGACGGTCTGGTCAGAGAGGTGGTATGTAGTGGTGGTGACAGCCCCGTCAGAGAGGTAGTATGTAGTGGTGGTGACAGCCCTGTCAGAGAGTGTAGTATGTGGTGGTGGTGACAGCCTAGTCAGAGGTAGTATGTAGTGGTGGTGACAGTCAAGAGGTAGTATGTGGTAGGTGGTGAGCAGCTGGTCAGAGAGGTAGTATGTGTAGTGGTGGTGACAGCCTAGTCAGAGAGGTAGTATGTAGTGGTGGTGACCAGCCTGGTAGGAGTAGTATGTGGTGGTGGTGACAGTCTAGTAGGTAGTTATGTAGTGGTGGTGACAGCCTAGTCAGAGAGGTAGGATGTGGTGGTGGTGACAGTCGGGGTGGTATGTAGGTGGTGTGTAGGTAGTGTGTAGTGGTGGTGAACAGCCCTGTCAGAGAGGTAGTGTGTAGTGGTGGTGACAGCCTGGTCAGAGAGGTGGTATGTAGTGGTGGTGACAGCCTGCGGTCAGAGAGGTTAGTATGTGAAGTGGTGGTGAAAAGCCAGTCAGAAGGAATAGTATGTGAGTGGTGGTGACAGTCTGAGTCAGAGAGGTAGTATTGTAGTGGTGGTGACAGCCTAGTCAGAGGGTGGTGTGTAGTGGTGGTGACAGCCCGGTCAGAGAGGTGGTATGTGGTGGTGGTGACAGGTCAGGGTAGTATGTAGTGGTGGTGACAGCCTGGTCAGAGATGGTAGTATGATAGTGGTGGTGACAGCCCAGTCAGAGAGGTAGTATGATCAGTGGTGGTGACAGTTTGTAAGAGGGGTGGTGAGAGTGTGGTGGTGACACCCAGTCAGAGAGGTAGTGTGTAGTGGTGGTGATAGCCGAGTCAGTAGTATGTAGTGGTGGTGAACCCATAGTCAGAGAGGTAGTATGTGAAGTGGTGGTGACAGCCCTGTCAGAGGTAGTATGTAGTGGTGGTGACAACCCTAGATCAGAGAGGTGAATGTATGTAGTGGTGGTGACAGTGTCAGAAGGTAGTATGTAGTGGTGGTGACAGTTGAGAGGTGGGTCATGTAGTGGTGGTGACAGCCCAGTCAGAAGGTGTGTGTGGTGGTGGTGACAGGTCAGAGAGGTAGTGTGTGGTGGTGGGTTGACGTCTGGTCAGAGGTGTCATGTAGTGGTGGTGAATGTCAGGGGTGGTAGTGGTAGTGGTGGTGACATCAGAATGTAGTGGTGGTGGCGGCCCAGTCAAGAGGTGGTATGTAGTGGTGGTGAAACGCAGTCTGATCCAGAGAGGTAGTATGTAGTGGTGTTGACAGCCCTGTCAGAGTAGTCTGTAGTGGTGGTGACTAGCCCGTCAGAAGTGGGATGTGAAGTGGTGGTGACAGCCTTGTCGTATTCCCCTAGAGAGGTGATATGTAGTGGTGGTGACAGCCGTAGAGGTAGTATGTAGTGGTGGTGACGGCCTGGTCAGAGAAGTAGTGTGTAAGTGGTGGTGACAGCCCTAGTCAGAAAGGTAGTTGTAGTGGTGGTGTTTAACTGGGGAATGACGTATGTAGTGGTGGGGACATAGCCTGAGTCAGGTAGTGGTGGTGGTGGTGACAGCCTAGTCAGAGAGGTGGTATGTAGTGGTGGTGACACCTGGTCAGAGAGGTAGTATATGTAGTGGTGGTGACAGCCCCGTCGGAAATGGTAGTATGCAGTGGTGGTGACAGCCCCGTCAGAGAGGTGGTATTGAAGTGAAGTGTGGTGACAGTCTAGTCGTAGTATGTATTGTCAGTGGTGGTGAAGCCTATCAGAAGGTGGTATGTGGTGGTGGTGACAGGCTGGATCAGAGGAGGTAGTATGTAGTGGTGGTGACAGTTCGGTAGTATGTGTTGGTGGGTGAATCGTGTGTGTGTGACAGCCTGGTCACAGAGTAGTATGTAGTGGTGGTGACAGCCTGGTCAAAGGTAGTATGTAGTGGTGGTGACAGCTGATCAGAGAAGTGGTATGTAGTGGTGGTGACAGGCCCCTGTCAGAGAGTAGTATGTAGTGGTGGTGACGTAGTCAGAGAGGTGGTATGTGAAGTGGTGGTGACAGCCCTAGTCAAGGTAGTATGTAGTGGTGGTGACGTCAGAGAGGTGTATGTGGTGGTGGTTGAAGCCCTGTCAGAGAGGTAGTGTGTTGGTGGTGGTGGCAGCCTGAGTCAAAGAGGTAGCATGTAGTGGTGGTGACACCGTCAGAGAGGTAGTATGTAGTGGTGGTGACAGCGTCAGAGGTGGTATGTAGTAGAGTTGGTGACAACCCTAGTCAGAGAGGGTATGTAGTGGTGGTGAACCCGGTCAGAGAGGTGGTATGTAGTGGTGGTGACAGCCTGGTCAGAGAGGTGGTATGTGAGTGGTGGTGACAGCCCTGGGTATGTAGTGGTGGTGACAGTCCTGGTCAGAGAGGTGGGATGTAGTGGTGGTGACATGTCAAGAGGTGGTGTGTAGTGGTGGTGAACTAGTCAGAGAGGTAGTATGTAGTGGTGGTGACAGCCCCCGTCAGAAGAGGTAGTATGTAGTGGTGGTGACAGCACTGGTCAGAGAGGTGGTGTGTAGTGGTGGTGACATTACCGTCAGAGAGGTGGTATGTAGTGGTGGTGACAGCCCGGTCAGAGGGTGGTATGTGGTGGTGGTGACCCCTAGTCAAAGGTGGTATGTGGTGGTGGTGACAGCTCTAGTCAGGGAGGTGGTATGTAGTGGTGGTGACAGCCTGGTCAGAGGTAGTGGTAGTATGTAGTGGTGGTGAAGCCGTCAGTGTATGTGGTGGTGGGTACACTACGGTCAGGAGGTGAGTATGTGGTGGTGGTGACAGCCTTGTGATGGGTAGTATGTGGTGGTGGTGACAGTCAGGTAGTATGTAGTGGTGGTGACAGCCTGTCAGATGTGGTATGAGTTGTGGTGACATCGTAGTATGTAGTGGTGGTGACAGTCAAGAGGTGGTATGTAGTGGTGGTGACAGCCTTGTCAGAGTAGTATGTAGTGGTGGTGAAGCCCAGTCAGAGGTAGTATGTGAAGTGGTGGTGACGTGTCGGGTATGTGGTGGTGGTGACAGCCCGGTCACGAGATGGTGGTGTGTGTGGTGGTGACAGCCCTGGTCAAAGGTAGATATGTAGTGGTGGTGACAACCTGTCAAGGGTGGTATGTAGTGGTGGTGACAGCCCGCTGCCAGAGAGGTGGTATGTGGTGGTGGTGACAGCTGGTCAAGAGGTGGGTAATGTGAGTGGTGGTGAGCAGCCCGCAACGTCAGAGAGGTGGTATGTGGGTGGTGGTGACATCAGGGGTAGTACGTAGTGGTGGTGACAGCCCCTGTCAGAGAGGTGGTGTGTAGTGGTGGTGACAGTGTGAGAGGTAGCATGTAGTGGTGGTGACGTCGGTAGTATGTGGGTGGTGGTGACGTCAAAGGTGTTATGTAGTGGTGGTGACACAGTCTGGAGGTAGTATGTAGTGGTGGTGACAGCCTAGTCAGGTAGTGTGTAGTGGTGGTGACAGCCCGGTCAGAGAGGTGAGTATGTAGTGGTGGTGACAGCCCTGTCAGAGAGGTAGTGTGTGGTGGTGACAGTCTAGTCAGAGAGGTGGTATTGACGTGGTGGTGACAGCCTTGTCAGAGAGGTAGTATGTAGTGGTGGTGACAGTCAGAGAGTGTATTTAGTGGTGGTGACAGCCCGGTCAGAAGTGAGTATGTGAGTGGTGGTGACAGCCCTGGTCAGAGAGGTGAGCATGTAGTGGTGGTGACGTCTAGTCAGAGAGGTAGTATGTAGAGGTGGTGACATCAGAGGTAGTATGTAGTGGTGGTGACAGCCCCAGTCAGGGTAGTATGTGAGTGGTGGTGAAAGTCCAGTCCGAGAGGTAGTGTGTAGTGGTGGTGACGTCAGAGGGTAGTATGGGTGGTGGTGTCGGGTAGTATGTAGTGGTGGTGACATTTTGCCAGTCAGAGAGGTGGTATCGTAGTGGTGGTGACAGCCTGGTCAGAGAGGTAGCATGTAGTGGTGGTGACAGCCCAAGTCAGAGAGGTGAGTGTATGTAGTGGTGGTGACAAGGTAGTATGTAGTAGGTGGTGACACCTGGTCACGTGGGTATGTGGTGGTGGTGACAGCCCAGTCAAGAGAGGGTGGTATGTGGTGGTGGTGACAGCCTTGTCAGAAGTGGTATTATGTAGTGGTGGTGACAGTCAGAGAGGTGGGATGTAGTAGGTGGTGACAGCCCTGAAAGAGAGGAGTCGTATGAGGTGGTGGTGACAGCCTGGTCAGAAGGAGTAGTATGTGAAGTGTGGTGGTGACAGCCTGGTCAAAGAGGAGTGAGGAAAAATAGTGGTGGTGACAGTCAAGGTGGTATGTAGTGGTGGTGACAACAGCCCTGGTCAGAGAGAGGTAGTATGTAGATGATGGTGACAGCCTGGTCAGAGAGGTGAGTAATGAGTGGTGGTGACTCAGTGGTATGTGGTGGTGGTGACAGCCCGGTCAGAGGTGGTATGTGGTGGGTGGTGGTGACAGCCTTGTAGGGTGGTGTGTGGTGGTGGTGACGGCCTGGTCAGAAGAAGAGTAGTGTGTGAGTGGTGAAGTGAACAGGCCTGCTATTCGAGAGGTGAAGGTGTGTAGTGGTGGTGTCTCAAGAGGTAGTATGTGAGTGGTGGTGACAGCCTGGTCAAGGTAGTATGTAGTGGTGGTGACAGTCAGAGGTAGTATGTAGTGGTGGTGACAGCCTTGTGAGAGGTAGTATGTAGTGGTGGTGACAGCTGATCGGTGGTATGTGGTGGTGGTGACAAAGCCCCTGTCAGAAGGTGATATGTAGTGGTGGTGACAGCCCTGTCAGAGAGGTAGTATGTAAGTGGTGGTGACAGCCCGGTCAGAGAGCTAGCATGTAGTGGTGGTGACAGCCCTGTCGGAAAGAGGTGGTGTGTGGTGGTGGTGTCAGTAGCTGGTCAGAGAGTGGTATGTAGTGGTGGTGGCAGCCTGGTCAGAAGGTAGTATGTAAAGTGGTGGTGACAGTCCAGCAGAGAGAAGTTCAACATCGTAGTGGTGGTGACAATGATCAGTAGTATGTAGTAGGTGGTGACAGCCTGGTCAGAGGGGTAGGATGTAGTGGTGGTGACAGCCTGGTCTGAGTGAGAGAGGTGGTATGTAGTGGTGGTGACTAGTCAGAAGGAAGTATCTTAGTGGTGGTGACAGCCCACTGTCAAGAGGTGGCTGTAGTGGTGGTGACAGCCTAGTCAGAGAGGTAGTATGTAGTGGTGGTGACGGCCTGGTCAGAGAGAGGTGGTATGTAGTGGTGGTGACAGCCTTGTCAGAGGTGAGGTATGTAGTGAGTGGTGACACCCAGTCAGATATGTAGTGGTGGTGACAGCCTATCAGGGAGAGGTGGTATGTAGTGGTGTGGTGACAGCTGAACCTGGTCAGAGGAGTAGGATGTAGTGGTGGTGACAGCCTAGTCAGAGAGGGTGGTATGTAGTGGTGGTGACAGCCAGTCAGAGAGGTGTGCATGTGGTGGTGGTGACAATGATCAGAGAGGGTGAGTATGTAGTGGTGGTGACAGCCTACGGTCAAGAGGTGGGGATGTGAGTGGTGGTGACAGCGCCGGTCGAGAGAGGTGGTAACTGAGTAGTAGGTGGTGACTCAGAGGGATGTAGTGGTGGTGACAGCCCCGTCAGAGAAATGGTAGTATGTAGTGGTGGTGACAGCCCGGTCAGAAGGTAGTATGTGGTGGTGGTGACAGTCCTGGTCAGAGAGGAGTGGTATGTGGTGGTGGTGACAGCCCTGGTCAGAGGGAGTATGTAGTGGTGGTGACAAGCCCAGTCAAGAAATGGCATATGTGTGGTGGTGAAGCGGTCAAGTAAAGTATGTGGTGGTGGTGACAGCCAGTCAGAGAGTGGGATGTGAAGTGAGGTGGTGACAGCCTGGTCAGAGAGGTGAGTGTGTAGTGGTGGTGAACCCAGTCAGAGAGGCTTCGGTATGTGAAGTGTGGTGAATGCTTCGTCAAGGTAGTATGTGTGAGTGGTGGTAACGTCAGGTGGTATGTAGGTAAATGGTGACAGCTGGTCTAGTCCGTGAGTATGTATGTAGTGGTGGTGACGGTCAGGTGGTAGTATGTAGTGGTGGAGACAGCCCGGTCAGAGAGCTGTAGTATGTAGTGGTGGTGACAGCCTAGTCAGAGAGGAGATGGCATGTGAGTGGTGAGGTGACAGCCTGCAGGTGGTATGTAGTGGTGGTGACGTCAAGGGAAAGTATGTGAGTGGTGGTGACAGCCTTATTACAGAGGTAGTAATGTAGTGGTGGTGACAGTCAGGGGTGGTATGTGGGTGGTGGTGACAGCCCGGTCAGAGACGTGGTATGTGGTGGTGGTGACAGCTGATCAGGGAAGGTAGTATGTGGTGGTGGAGACATACTAGTCAGAGAGTGGTATGTAGTTGGTGGTGACAGCCTAGTCAAGGAGAGTAGCGTGTGAAAGTGGTGGTGACAGTCAGAAGGTAGTATGTGGTGAGTGGTGACATCAAGAGGTGGTATGTGGTGGTGGTGACAGCCCTGGTCACAGAGGTAGCGAAGTATGTGTAGTGGTGGTGACAGCCTGTCAGAGAGGTGGTGGCAGAGTGGTGGTGGCATTGACAGCCCGGTCAAGAGAGCTGAGTATGTGGTGGTGGTGACAGCCCTGTCAGAAGGTGAGTATGTGAGTGGTGGTGACAGCCCTGGTCAAGAGGTAGTATGTAGTGGTGGTGACAATAGCCTGGTCAGAGAGGTAGTATGTAGGTGAGTGGTGACAGTCCAGGGGAATGTGTGTGGTGGTGGTGACAGTCCAGTAGAGAGGTGGTATGTGGTGGTGGTGACAGTCTGGGTCAGAGAGGTGGGGATGTGGTGGTGGTGACAGCCCTGTCAGGTGGTGTAGTGGTGGTGACAGTCAGAAGGTAGTATGTGGTGGTGGTGACAGCCTCGTCAGAGAGGTAAGTATGTAAGTGAGTGTTGACAGCCCTGTCAAAAGTAGTATGTAAGTGGTGTTGCCAGCCTGGTCAAAGGTGGTATGTGAGGTGGTGGTGACAGCCTCGTCAGAGCAGGTTGTGTGAAGTGGTGGTGACAGCCCTGGTCAGAGAGAGAGATGAAGTATGTAGTGGTGGTGACAGCCCTGAGTCAGAGAGGTAGAGAGTATGTGGTGGTGGTGACACCTAGTCAGAGGTAGTATGTAGTGGTGAGTGACAGCCCGTCAGAGAGGCACAGTATGTAGTGGTGGTGGCAGCCCCGTCAGAGAGTAGTATGTAGTGGTGGTGACAGCCCTGTCAGAGAGGTAGTATGTAGTGGTGGTGACGGTCTAGTCAGAGGTGGTAATAGTAGTGGTGGTGACAGTCTGGGAGGTTATGTAGTGGTGGTGACAGCCTGGTCAAATGAGCCTGTGGTGGTTGTGACAACCCCTGAGTCAAGAGTATGTAGTGGTGGTGACAGTCAGGTTGTGCAAGGGTAGTGCTAAGTGTGAAGTGTGACAGCCTAGTCAGAGAGCTAGTATGTGAAAAGTGGTGGTGACAGCCCCGTCAGAGGTAGTATGTAGCGTGGTGGTGACATAACAGAGAGGTAGTATGTGAGTGGTGTGGATTAAGCCTGGTCAGAGAGGTAGTATGTAGTAGGTGGTGACAGTCAGAGAGGTAGTATGTAGTGGTGGTGACAGCCCTGTCAGAGAGGTAGTATGTAGTGGTGGTGACAGCCTGGGGTCAGAGAGAGGTAGTGGTGGTAGACAGTCAGAGGTAGGTGTGTAGTAGTGGTGACAGTCAGAGGTAAGTATGTAGGTGGTGGTGACAGCCTGGTCACAGAGGTGGTATGTGATGTGGTGGTGACAGCCTGGGTCAGAGAGGTAGTCTGTAGTGGTGGTGACAGCCTAGTCAGAGAGGTAGTGGGTGTAGTGGTGGTGACAGCCCTGTCAGAGAGGTAGTATGTAGTGGTGGTGACCAGCCTAGTCAGAGAGGTAGTATGTAGTGGTGGTGACAGCCCAGTCAGAGGGTAGGTAGTGGTGGTGACAGTCAGAGGTAGTATGTGTAGGTGGTGGTGACAGCCTAGTCAGAGAGAGGTAGTATGTAGTGGTGGTGACACCTGGTCAGAGAGGTAGTAGTTGTAGTGGTGGTGACAGTCAGAGAGGTAGTATGTGAAGTGGTGGTGACAGCCTAGACAGAGAGAGGTAGTATGTAGTGGTGGAGACAGCCTGTCAGGAGAGGTAGTATGTAGTGGTGGCACCTTGTCAGAGAGGTAGTATGTAGTGGTGGTGACAGCCATGAATAGAGAGGTAGTATGTATGTGGTGGTCAAAGCAGTCAGAGAGTATGTGAGTGGTGGTGACAGCCTAGTCAGAGAGGTGAGTATGTAGTGAGCTGGTGACAGCCTGGGTCAGAGAGTTAGTATGTAGTGGTGGTGACAGTCAGAGGTAGTATGTGAAGTGGTGGTGACAGCCTAGTCAGAGAGAAAGTATGTAGTGGTAGTGACAGCCTAGTCAGAGAGGTAGTATGTAGTGGTGGTGACAGCCTAGTCAGAGAGAGGTAGTATGTAGTGGTGGTGACAGCCCTGTCAGAGAGGTAGTATGTAGTGGTGGTGACAGCCTAGTCAGAGGTAGTATGTAGTGGTGGTGACAGCCCGGTCAGAGAGGTAGTATGTAGTGGTGGTGACAGTCAGAGAGGTAGTATGTAGTGGTGGTGACAGTCTAGTCAGAGAGGTAGTATGTAGTGGTGGTGACAGCCCTAGTCAGAGAGGTAGTATGGTAGGGTGGTGACAGCAGTCAGAGAGGTAGTATGTAGTGGTGGTGACAGCCTAGTAAGAGAGGTAGTACATGTAGTGGTGGTGAAGTCGAGAGGTAGTATGTAGTGGTGGTGACAGCCTAGTCAGAGAGGTAGTATGTAGTGGTGGTGACAGCCCTGTCAGAGAGGTAGTATGTAGGGTGGTGACAGCCTAGTCAGAGAGGTGAGTATGTAGTGGTGAGTGACAGCCCTGTCAGAGAGGTAGTATGTAGTGGTCAGGTGACTAGTCGAGAGTAGTATTTAGTGGTGGTGACAGCCTAGTCAGAGGTAGTATGTGGTGGTGACAGCCTAAAGTCAGAGAGGTGATCTAGTGGTGGTGACAGTCAGAGAGAGGTAGTATGTAGTGGTGGTGACAGCCCTGGTCGAGAGGTGTAGTGGAGTGGTGACAGCTGGTGAGAGAGGTAGTATAGTAGTGGTGTTGGTGATGTAAGCAGTCAGAGAGGTAGTATGTAGTGGTGGTGACAGCCCCGGGTCGAGAGGTAGTATGTAGTGGTGGTGGACAACGCCTAGTCGAGAGAGGTAGTATGTAGTGGTGGTGACAGCCTAAGTCAGAGAGGTAGTATGTAGTGGTGGTGACAGCCTGGTCAGAGAGGTAGTAATGACGTGGTAGTGACAGCCTAGTCAGAGAGGTGAGCATGGGGTGGTGGTGACAGCCTGGTCAGAGAGGTAGTATGTGAAGTGGTGGTGACAGCCCTGTCAGAGAGGTGCGTATGTAGTGGTGAGATTGTACTAGTCAGGAGAGGTAGGATGTAGTGGTGGTGGACAGCCTAGTCAGAGAGGCAGTATGTAGTGGTGGTGACAGTCAGAGAGGTAGTATAGTGGTGGTGACAGCCCACGTCAGAGAGGTAGTATGTAGTGGGTGGTGACAGCCCTGTCAGAGAGGTGGGGTATGTAGTGGTGGTGACAGTCTAGTCAGAGAGGTAGTATGTAGTGGTGGTGACAGCCGAGTCAGAGAGGTGTATGTAGTGGTGGTGAAAGCCCTAGTCAGAGAGCTAGTATGCAGTGGTGGTGACAGCCTAGTCAGAGGTAGTGATGTGGTGGTGACAGCCTAGTCAGAGGTAGTAGTAGTGGTGGTGACAGCCTAGTCAGAGAGGTAGTATGTAGTGGTGCAGTGACAGCCCAGTCAGAAGAACAACAAATATGTAGTGGTGGTGGACAGCCCTGTCGAGGAGAGGTAGTATGTAAAGTGTGTGTGTGACAGTCGAGAGGTAGTATGGTGGTGGTGACAGCCTAGTCAGAGAGGTAGTATGTGGTGGTGTATTGTCAGAGAGCCGTAGTATGTAGTGGTAGACACAGCCACCGTCAGAGAGGTAGTAGTGTAGTGGTGGTAGATGAAATAGTCAGGCGCATGTGAGGGTGGTGACAGTCGAGGTGAGTATGTAGTGGTGGTGACAGTCAGAGAGGTAGTATGTAGTGGTGGTGACAGCCTAATAACAGAGGTAGTATGGCGGTGGAGACAGCCCAGTCGAGGTGGTAATGTGAGTGGTGGTGACAGTCGAGTCAGAGGCAGTATGTAGTGATAGTGACAGTCAGAGAGTAGTATGTAGTGGTGGTGACAGCCTAGTCAGAGAGGTAGTATGTGGTGGTGGTGACAGCCTGGTCAGAGAGGTGGTATGTAGTGGTGGTGACAGCCTGGTCAGAGAAGGTGAGTATGTAGTGGTGGTGACAGTCAGAGAGGTGGTATGTAGTGGTGGTGACAGCCCTGGTCAGAGAGGTGGTATGCTGGTGAACAATGACAGCCTAGTCAGAGAGTGAAGTATGTAGTGGTGGTGACAACCTAGTCAGAGGTATTATGTGAGTAGTGGTGACAGCCTAGTCAGAGAGGTATATGTAGTGGTGATGACAGCCTGTCAGAGAGGTCGTATGTAGTGGTGGGTACAGCCTAGTCAGAGAGGTGGTAATGGTGGTGGTGACAGCCTGGTCAGAGAGGTAGTATGTAGTGGTGGTGAGCAGTCAGAGGTAGTATGTAGTGGTGTTGACAGCCTAGTCAGAGAGGGTAGTATGTAGATGTGGTGACAACCTTGTCAGAGGTAGTATGTAGTGGTGGTGACAGTCAGAGAGGTAGTATGTAGTGGTGGTGACAGGCCTGTCAGAGAGAGTAGTGTTGTGTAGTGGTGGTGACAGCCCTGGTCAGAGGTGGTATGTGGTGGTGGTGACAGTCTGGTCAGAGAGGGTGAGTATGTGGTGAGGTGGTGACAGCCCTGTCAGTGAGGTGGTGTGTAGTGGTGGTGACAGCCTAGTCAGAAGGTAGTATGTGAGCTGGTGGTGACAGCCTAAAGTCAGAGAGAGGTAGTATGTAGTGGTGGTGAAGTCGGGTGACGTGTGGTGGTGGTTATTGGCCAGTCAAAGAGGTAGTATGTAGTGGTGGTGACAGGCTGGTCAGAGAGTGGTATGGTGGTGGTGACAGTCTGGTCAGAGGTGGTATGTGAGTGGTGGTGAAACAAGGCTGTCAGAGAGGTAGTATGTAGTGGTGGTGACGGTCTGGTCAGAGAGGTAGTATGTAGTGGTGGTGACAACCCTTGTCAGAGAGGTAGTATGTAAGTGGTGGTGACAGCCCCTGTCAGTGAGGTGAAGTAGTAGTGGTGGTGACAGTCCTGGTCAGAGAGGTGGTATGTAGTGGTGAAGGTGATGACCCTGTCAAGAGAAGGTAGTATGTAGTGGTGGTGACAGCCCTGTCAGTGAGGTGGTATGTAGTGGTGGTGAAAGTCTGGTCAAAGAGAGGTAGTAGCCTTCCTTCCTTCTTCTATTTAAGGTTTAGAATCTTCCTTCTGTAATGGGGTGTGAGAAACTTTTCCAATAATTTATGTGCTCAAGAGTGGGAAGAGAGGTAGGGAGAGAGAGAGAGAGAGAGAGAGAGGTGAGAGCAGAGAGAGAGAAAGCGAGAGAGAAAGGAGGGAGAGTGAGTGGGAGTGAAGGAAAGGAGAGAGTGAGAGAAGAGAGAGAAAGAAGCGACAGAGAGAAAGTAGAGAGAGAGAGAGGAGGGGAAGAGGGAAAGCAGAGAGAAAGGAAGGAGAGTGAGTGGGAGTGAGAGAGGAGAGAGTGAAAGAGAGAGAGGCAGAGACAGAGAGAGAGAGAGAGAAAGTGAAGAGAGAGAGAGAGAGAGAGAGAGACGAGGAAGAAGGATGGAAGGAAGAGAGAGTGAAGGAGTGAGAGAGAGGAGGAGGGCCATTAAAAGTGTTCAGTGGCCTATGAGATGTTGCACATCACTTTAATTAGTGGCGGGCCGTAGGGGCTCCTTAGCGGAGCGACGACGTGACGAAGAGAAGGTTGATCATTTTAGGTCCCAAATGGCACCTATCACTGTAGTGCACTTCCTTTGACCAGGCCATAGGGTTTCCTGTAAGGTTATTGTTCAAAGTAGTACACTATATATAGGAATAGGGTGCCATAGGCCCTGGCTCAAAATTAGTGCACTATATAGAGAATAGGGTGCCTTAGGGCTTTGGACCAAAGTGAAAGCAAACATATAGGAACAGGGCGCCATAGGTATAGAATTATAGGAACAGGTGCCATAGGGCTTGGTCTGAGTATAGGTATAGGGCCACACAAAAGTAGTAATTATATAGAGAATAGGTGCCTGGCTTTGACTAAAGTAGTAATATATATAGGGAATAGGGTTCATATAGGGCCTGGCTCTAAAGCAGTGCACTATAGGAATAGGGTGTATAGGGGTCTGACCAAAGTAGTAAATATACATAGGGAATAGGACATAGGGCTATGGTTCAAAGTAGTGCACTATAGGAATAGGGTAACTAGGGTTGACTAAAGTAGTGAAATTATAGAGGAATAGGTTAACAGGGCTCTGGTCCAAAGTAGTGCACTATATAGGGAATAGGGTACCATAGGGCTCTGACCAAAGTAGCACACTATATAGAACAGGGGCAGGTCACAGGGCCTCCTGACCAAAGTAGCACACTATAGGGAATAGTATAGGGTTGGACTAAAGTAGTACACTATATAGGAATAGGGTGTTATAATGTTTGGGGTCAAAGTAATACACTATAGAAGAGGGCACTATAGGTCTGGACTAAAGTAGTACACTATATAGGGAATAGGGTGTATATGTTTTTGGACAAAGTAATAGATATATAGGGAATAGGGTGTATATGCGGACTGTGCTAATTAAATAGAATAGGGACCATAGGGACATAGCACACTATATAGGGAATAGGTTATATTTAATTAAAGTAGTATACTATATAGGAATAGGGTAATAGTGACTAAAGTAGTACACTATATAGAATAGGGTGTCATAAGGTTTCCTGGACCAAAGTAGCAGACTATATAGGAACAGGGACATAGGGCCCTGGTCCAGCGCAAACGCACCACACATAGAACAGGGTCCACTTGGGGATTAAATGTCATGTTTCAGGTCAACACTGAAAGCTTTATTTCCCACATAAAGGCGTTTGTCAAGCTTGGCAAGATTTCCTCTGGCACTTTGTTTTGATATCTATACGGTTTGATACCTGTGTTGTTTTTGCCATCGGCCATTATATTTACATCATGTTAATAATTCACATTAGATTTTAAAAATATTTTATATAAAATCTCGAGCACTCATCAAAACACGGGAAGAAAGCAGACACCCATATGTAAACTTCCCAGGAAATTTAATGGGTATTTACCAACGTTGGGCATCACTGCAATTTTCTTCAGGTTTAACCAGGTAAGTCAGGCTGGGCACAACTCACGATTTAGGATGATTTGCCTAGCGGAACAGCTGGGCCACTGCCTTGTTCAGGGTTCAGTGCTCAGGTCATTTTGGGGTTTAGAACATGTTTGCTGGTCTATTCAGGTGTTTAGCCCTTATTAATTCTATTTAATCTAGCGTGTGAGCTCATTATGGACGAACATCAAAACAAAAACACAGCAGGTCTCAGTACATTTGAGAAAAGATGTGTTGTACCAGATTTAGCTAGCAGCCACTTCGCAGGCCTCGGCTTGTACACAAATGTTTTTTTTTCTTTAAATTAACATTTTGGTTCCAACATCTCACTTGTTACCAAAATGTATTAAATCATCCTTGATAATAAAACTATCTCAACGGAATGGGTGACTTTGCAACAACTAAATGATAATCAGATTATTATAATTTTATATGTTATTAAGGGGTTTATGATCTGCCACCAGCATAACCCCCAACCAGAATGTGGATACAGCCATCACCGTCAAATATTCATCATATCGGAGAAATGGGAAAATAAATCACATTTTAGACAATCATTCCAAATCATGGTAAACTGAACGCAACTGGCTAACCAACAAACCAGAGATTAAGACAGACATTGAGAGGGACGGGGGAGGAAGGAAAGGGGATCAGGGGTGGTGGAGATAGGGGACGGATGGATGGGGAGACAGGGGATGGGGGGGGGATATGAAGCATCAGGTAGGGTTTGATGTTGGGGAGGAAAGGCAATCAGGCATGGGGGAGATAGGGGACGGAGGGACGAAGATAGGACGATGGAACGGAGGATAGGACGGAGGACGGGGAGTGATTAGGACGAGGACTGTGGACATTAGGACGGGAGGCATCAGGCGGTGGGGGAGATAGGAGATGCAAAAGATGAGGAAAGGCATCAGGTCGCAGATAGGGGATGGAGGGATGGGGAGGAGGAAGGGGAAATCATGAGGGGTGGGGGGGAGATAGGGGATGGAGGAGGAGGAAGGGGATCAGGGGTGGGGAGATGTGGAAGGTAATATAGACTCCATTGTCCTGCTTGCAAAGAGTTAATCAGCTGACCTAACTGAAGCGGACGTCTGACATTGTCAAAGGTGAATATTCAGCGTTTTATAATACTCAATGTTGCGTAGCGTTTTTCCCATATCTTTAATTTTAGACAATAAATCACGATGTTGTTGTCTATAATTCGTACTTGCTTCATATCTTAATTGAATTAATTACGATGGATGTTGTTGACCACCGTGCAGACATACCGAGGGCAAGTGCTGGTACAGCCAGGGGACAGATCGGGACAAGACAAGAATCGAGGGACAAGATTGCGAAAGACAGGACACAGAGATCAAAGACAGGACACACACAGGAAAGACAGGACAGGGGGTTAGAATAATAAAATACTGAAGATTGGAGTTTGAGTAGAAAAATTTGAAGTGCTGGATAATGACTACTGGCTGATGTCATGTGCTGTGTTTGGTTAGGGCCTGGACACACACACACGCACACACACACACACACACACACACACACACACACACACACACACACACACAATCAAACACTGACAATAACACACAACATTGTTAACAGAACAATAGGAATATGCGCATCTCGGCCTTTTTTTTCACGGTGACTTTTACACGTGACTGTGAGAGGCGTCCGCACTGCAGTTTTTAGTGGTTTCGTCAAGATGAGCTCTCGTTTCTAATGTGTGACATCTGTGATTAGAGAAGTGTTAAAATGTGTTTTATGACCGAAAACAAGTCAATATTTCAAGTAAACATCACAAAACATCACAACAACACAGCTCGTGGTATTAGTGTAT